>NC_068390.1:7771373-7806373 GCF_023724105.1 Carassius gibelio
GCTTTTCGTAACGCTTCAGCTTTGGAGTCTCCACATGTCTTTTTCCCAGAGTCACTTGACTGCTCCAGAACCTTAGGATGGACCTTCTCAAACTTTCCTTTCTGCTTCACCACAGCATCCAGCGTCTGCTCATGATCAGCCTTCTCAATCTCTCTGAAAGGTATCTGTGTCTCTGTGTGCTCCACAAACTCATCATCTCCAGATTCAATGTCCATTAGGACAAGTAATGAAGCGGCAGACTTTGGCTTCACCTCAACACATTTAGGAATTTGTCTTGGAGGAACCATAACTCGGTCCGTCGATTGTTCTTCCACTGAATGAGACAGAGATTCTGGAGTTGGTTCTGCCCATGATGGTCCTTCAGCTGGTGGAGCCAGATGTTGAGATGCTCTTTGAACCATCTTGGGTCCTTGAACAAAAGATCCAGCAAGTTTTGGAGCAAAATGTCTAGAGGTTCTTTGAATCATCAGTCGCTCAGCTACTGGTTGCAGTGGTGTACTCTTGATGGCTGGTGGAACCAGGTTTAGAGAGGCCCTTTGAACCATCGGTGGTTCCCCCTCTGGTGACTTAGAGGATGTAGACCTGGACATTGATCTTATTTTTTTTAGCGTTAGCTTCTGTGGAACCGCCCATGATTCTGTGGCTGGTTGAGCCTGGTGTCTAGATGTCTTTGGAACCATCTCAGGGTCCACCACAAAAGAACGACGCAGAGGTTTGGTCTCAGTAGCTTTTGGAGCAAAATGCCTGGAGACTTCTTGAACCATCAGTGGTTTATCAACTGATTGCAGTGGTCTGCTCTCAATGGCTTGTGGTTGTGGAGATGGGTATTGAGAAACACTTTGAACTGGAAGTTCTGCCATTGATAAAGGAGGTTCTTCCACTGATGATTTTATGAAGGAAGAGCCAGGCAGGTGTTTAACCTCAATGGCTGGTAAAGCTGGGTGTTGAGATACCCTCTGAACCAGCAATGGCTCTTCCCTTGATGATGGAGATCTGGTCTCAGTGGCCAGTGGAGGCAGGTGTCGAGGGACCCTTTTAGCCACCAATGGTTCTTCCACTGATGACTTTATGAAGGGAGAACCAGCAAGGGTTTTGATCTCAGTGGCTGGTGGAGTTGGTTGTGGTTTGACCTCAATACGTAATGGAGTTGGGTCTTTGGTCTCCTCTTCCTTCATTGTTTTGTTTCTCTTCTCTTTATCCTCTCTGTTGGTCTCATGTTCACTTCTTGTTACCATAATCTTTCTTTTTTCTTCAGCCTGCCTGATTTCCTCATTCTCACTCCATCCCTTCATCATCATCTCATCCTTTTGACCTTCTTTCGTATTTTTCTTTATCTGGCCAATATTGCCAACATCAAAGGGTCTACTCACCCCTTCCATTGGGGCCCATTCTGGTACTGTCCACCTCTGCACCTCCTTTTTTGTTCTCCTTTTGGGTATGCAGTGAACATAACATTGAATCCATTTAAACAGACTGCGAAACAGTGCCATTCTAAAACACTGCTGCAGAATACTGCCAATGTGCTGTGAAATGTCTACCAAGAGTCTCTTCGGAGCTGCAAAGCGAATGGTTGGGTTAAATATCCACAAAAGATCTGTTCTAGTGTATCTGACAACAATTGTACCAGATAGCAGTCAGAGCAGCAACTTAACAGCTTTCAGATTACTATGACATCATAATGCTGTAATGTGTGAAAATTCTACATTCCGCAGTTTCCAGTAAGTTCATTAGAGAAGCATCTGATGCACACTGGCAGCACTATATGGAGTTGCAAAATGATGGTTTCCCTTCCCAGTTCTTACATTCAAACAGCCGTTTCCTCTGCCTTTAGGATCGTGAAGTCAGATCAAATCTTTCAGAGCAGCAGTGAAATGTCCATCCTATCATATTTCTAATGGTCAAATATGCTTAATTTCAAGTTTCACAAACAGAGTTGTCTTTTTATGTGAAGTCAGGTCTCTTTTGCCCATTATGTTATAATTTTACAGACAACAGCAGTTTATAATCAATATGTGTTTAAATGTCAGTTGTCATCTAAACAACTTTGTTGGGCCATGACAAATATTAACCCAAACCCATTACAGTCTTCTCTGATTCAAATGCACAATATATATATATATATATATATATATATATATATATATATATATATATATATATATATATATGTAATTCTCTGAAACTGAAGCTGAAACTTAATGACAAAAAGAATCGGTAATCTTGGCTAAGACAATTACTTTTCATGTGATATACAGTACAGACCAAAAGTTTGGACACAACTTCTCATTCAAAGAGTTTTCTTTATTTTCATGACTATGAAAATTGTAGAGTCCCACTGAAAGCATCAAGGGCTATTTGATCAAGAAGGAGAGTGATGGGGTGCTGCGCCAGATGACCTGGCCTCCACAGTCACCGGACCTGAACCCAATCGAGATGGTTTAGGGGTGAGCTGGACCGCAGACAGAAGACAAAAGGACCAACAAGTGCTAAGCATCTCTCGAGGAACTCCTTCAAGACTGTTGAAGACCATTTCAGGTGACTACCTCTTGAAGCTCATCAAGAGAATGCCAAGAGTGTGCAAAGCAGTAATCAAAGCAAAAGGAGGCTACTTTGAAGAACCTACAATATGACATATTTTCAGTTGTTTCACACTTTTTTGTTATGTATATAATTCCATATATAATTCCACATGTGTTAATTCATAGTTTTGATGCCTTCAGTGTGAATCTACAATTTTCATAGTCATGAAAATAAAGAAAACTCTTTAAATGAGAATGTGTGTCCAAACTTTTGGTCTGTACTGTACAACAATCTATTAAAGTCTATTTCAACACTATTTTAATAAGCAGTCTGAATAAAATTCAATGTATTTTAACTGAATTTAAATAAAATAATTTTGCTTTAAGGATATTGATTGATTGCTGAAATGAATTGTAATTAAGAGTTCATTTTAAAACATTTAATCTGTGTTAAATTTAGTGTATTTTACAACACTATAAATGTGCAGTTTTGTACGGAAGTTCTAAGCGGCCATGCATTATAATTTTTTTTTCCTTTTTGTTTTCTCGTTATAACGACTTAATTTTCTCGTTATCTCGACATAACGAAAGTCGTTTTCTCGTTATAACGACTTATTTTTCTCGTTATCTCGACATAATGAAGTTCGTTTTCTCGTTATAACGACTTATTTTTCTCGTTATCTCGACATAACGAATGTTTGTTTTCTCATTATAACGACATGACAGTTTTACTGTTGCTATAGTAACGAACTCAACTTTGACAGGCATCTGATGGACAGCCATGCAGGGGCTATACTGTAGCCTATATTTCGCCTAGGTAATAACGTCTACAATACTGTATATAAATAAAGGCTGATCAATCACTGTTTTTTTTTTTCCAGAGACAGTACAACAAACATTTTGTTTTTGTAATTAACATGTTTAAATGGCAACACCGCGAAATTAGAGCTGCTTGGATTAAACTCCCTTTTCATTTTCCCTTTATTTGAAATAAAATTATATATAATTTGTAATTTGTTGTAGTCATTATATGATGTGGCAGATATCATGTGTGTTACAAGCTTCTGTTTGAAAAGAGCGTCCATGTGTACATGTAGTGTGTGTCTGTGTAGTTTTGGCCTCATTTTATACAATATAATTTGTAAAAAAAATATATATATATATATATATATATATATGTAAGATATTATTTCTGAAGAGCACAATGATAATTACGGAAGTTCTAAGCGGCCATGCATTATAATATTTTTTTTTCTCGTTTTCTCGTTATAACGACTTAATTTTCTCGTTATCTCGACATAACGAAGTTCGTTTTCTCGTTATAACCACTTAATTTTCTCGTTTTCTCGACATAACGAAGTTCGTTTTCTCGTTATAACGAACTAGTTTTCTCTAAGAAGTTACAAAACTGCGCCAGCAGGTGGCACTATAGACCTGAATATAACTGATGGGGTGTTGTATACTATACACTTTTCTGTACGCGGACCTTCCTCGTGATCGCTATAATTTGTGCAGTCTTCATTACTGACATTTAATTAATTCATAAATGTTAAATATGCTTGAATCAATATGAATATTTTGTGTATTAAGTTCCTGCTAGATGCATGAGTTTCACCAACGCGTTCTGTGTCATAAAATAACTGCTTATCAAAACCAAGGTTGACATCACTGTATTCTGTTTATCTGCAGTAGGACGGGATTTAACGATGTAGGCTGATGTGCTTCTTTTCCTTATTACTAATCTTTATTGTTAACCATATTAATGAGAAATGTGATATATATGTAAAATCCATAGGCTTATTTAATTCAGTTTTGTTCTATAATGTTGTAATCGTTTTTTCTACACAGACACACACTACATGTACACATGGACGCTCTTTTCAAACAGAAGCTTGTAACACACATGAAATCTGCCACATCATATAATGACTACTACAAATTACAAATTATATATAATTTTATTTCAAATAAAGGGAAAATGAAAAGGGAGTTTAATCCAAGCAGCTCTAATTTCGCGGTGTTGCCATTTAAACATGTTAATTACAAAAACAAAACGTTTGTTGTACTGTCTCTGGAAAAAAAAACAGTGATTGATCAGCCTTTATTTATATACAGTATTGTAGACGTTATTACCTAGGCGAAATATAGGCTATGTTATAACGAGAAAACGACTTTCGTTATGTCGAGATAACGAGAAAATTAAGTCGTTATAACGAGAAAACAAAAAGGAAAAAAAATTATAATGCATGGCCGCTTAGAACTTCCGTAGATAATAAACATGCGATTCGAACCATATTATTCAAAATTATATTACATTTTATGGTAAATTGTCACCAAAAAAATCATTTTATACGCAAAAGTACATTTCAAGTCAACTAATGCAGACTGTATGTATATATATATATATATATATATATATATATATACAGTATTGTTCAAAATAATACCAGTACAATGTGACTAACCAGAATAATCAAGGTTTTTTGTATATTTTTTATTGCTACGTGGCAAACAAGTTACCAGTAGGTTCAGTAGATTGTCAGAAAACAAACAAGACCCAGCATTCATTATATGCACGCTCTTAAGGCTGTGCAATTGGGCAATTAGTTGAAAGGGGTGTGTTCAAAAAAATAGCAGTGTCTACCTTTGACTGTACAAACTCAAAACTATTTTGTACAAACATTTTTTTTTCTGGGATTTAGCAATCCTGTGAATCACTAAACTAATATTTAGTTGTATGACCACAGTTTTTTAAAACTGCTTGACATCTGTGTGGTATGGAGTCAACCAACTTGTGGCACCTCTCAGCTGTTATTCCACTCCATGATTCTTTAACAACATTCCACAATTCATTCACATTTCTTGGTTTTGCTTCAGAAACAGCATTTTTGATATCACCCCACAAGTTCTCAATTGGATTAAGGTCTGGAGATTGGGCTGGCCACTCCATAACATTAATTTTGTTGGTTTGGAACCAAGACTTTGCCCGTTTACTAGTGTGTTTTGGGTCATTGTCTTGTTGAAACAACCATTTCAAGGGCATGTCCTCTTCAGCATAGGGCAACATGACCTCTTCAAGTATTTTAACATATGCAAACTGATCCATGATCCCTGGTATGCGATAAATAGGCCCAACACCATAGTAGGAGAAACATGCCCATATCATGATGCTTGCACCTCCATGCTTCACTGTCTTCACTGTGTACTGTGGCTTGAATTCAGAGTTTGGGGATCGTCTCACAAACTGCCTGTGGCCCTTGGACCCAAAAAGAACAATTTTACTCTCATCAGTCCACAAAATGTTCCTCCATTTCTCTTTAGGCCAGTTGATGTGTTCTTTGGCAAATTGTAACCTCTTCTGCACATGCCTTTTTTTTAACAGAGGGACTTTGCGGGGGATTCTTGAAAATAGATTAGCTTCACACAGACGTCTTCTAAATGTCACAGTACTTACAGGTAACTCCAGACTGTCTTTGATCATCCTGGAGGTGATCATTGGCTGAGCCTTTGCCATTCTGGTTATTCTTCTATCCATTTTGATGGTTGTCTTCCGTTTTCTTCCACGTCTCTCTGGTTTTGCTCTCCATTTTAAGGCATTGGAGATCATTTTAGCTGAACAGCCTATCATTTTTTGCACCTCTTTATAGGTTTTCCCCTCTCTAATCAACTTTTTAATCAAAGTACGCTGTTCTTCTGAACAATGTCTTGAACGACCCATTTTCCTCAGCTTTCAAATGCATGTTCAACAAGTGTTGGCTTCATCCTTAAATAGGGGCCACCTGATTCACACCTGTTTCTTCACAAAATTGATGACCTCAGTGATTGAATGCCACACTGCTATTTTTTTTAACACACCCCTTTCAACTAATTCAACTAATTGCCCAATTGCACATATCATGAATGCTGGGTCTCATTTGTTTTCTGAGAATCTACTGAACCTACTGGTAACTTGTTTGCCACGTAGCAATAAAAAAATATACGAAAAACCTTGATTATTCTGGTTAGTCACATTGTACTGCTATTATTTTGAACAATACTGTATATATTAATATTATATATTAAAAGCATTTAAAATACATTAACAAATGCACACACTTGAAATTTGAATGAATTCTTTATTCTTTTACATATGCTTTATTAGTACATCAACATAGAACACAACAGAATTACAATGAACACTTCAGTATGTTATAAAAACATAGTCATGAAAGCAGTGGTGGACAGTAACGGAGTAGCTTTACTTCGTTACTGTACTTAAGTACATTTTTCAAGTATCTGTACTTTACTGGAGTAGTTTTATTTTGAGCAACTTTTACTTTTACTTCACTACATTCCAAAGAATAAAATCGTACTTTTTACTTCACTACATTTCATAAAACATATCGTTACTCCCTATAATATATCACGTGCTCCGACACGCAGAAGCGGTGTCTGATTCATCATGAACGAACCGAGTCTTTTCAAAATAAACTTTTGATCGCGAATCGCACCAAACAATTCGTTTACGAATTAGAATGATCCGATTGCAGCTGTTCTGGAGTCGACCACTCACTGATTCAAATGAACCGTTTAGTGCGAGTCTCCAGAAGTAAGAACCGGGAGATCTTGTGAGCGCGTGTGCGTCTGATGTTGCTAAAAGTAAGTTATGTCGAAATTTTGGATTAATTATTGTAACTGAAAATCATATTTAGGTTAAAACTGTCAGTTGTTTGGGAACTAAATCCGTTGTAAAGAGTGATCTATTTAAGCCCACTGAAATGCTCGAGTGCAGATGATGCAGACACATAGGTAAAAAAAACAACAACAAAAAAACCCCATAAAATAACACAGATTAAATACAATAACTCATGCACGTTCAAATTCACCGCTGCCGTAATGTTAACAGTTTTATTAAAATGTCCTATGTTACGTCTGTTTTTATATTGTTTATCGACAGTAACGTTATACATATGTATATTGTTTGGATTAACTAGACGAGTAGACAGACATGAATGTTCATCGTACTGATAATAAGTAAATATTGTTAGCTGATGCTAACTGTCTAACTAACAAGCTTGTTAGTGCTAAGTTGATGTAATTTTTATAATGTCCAAATATTTTTATTCAGCCACACACACACACACGCACACACACACACACACACACACACACACACACACACACACACACACACACACACACACACACATATATATATATATATATATATATATATATATATATATATATATATATATAGATTACATCTGGTTAGAAAAGAAAGGATGTGATGTTCAGAACATGGTAACTACAGTAATTATCAGTGGGAAGAGATGCACCCCGTTTGGCTAGGGGTGTTTTTAAACCACAGACAAGATTTGAGATGGAAAAAATCATTATGAAATTTGTTTTATTTTTTTCCTTAAAATGTTCTTCCTAACTTCAGGCCTTATTATCATATCATATATACAGTACAGACCAAAAGTTTGGACACACCTTCTCATTCAAAGAGTTTTCTTTATTTTCATGACTATGAAAATAGTAGATTCACACTGAAGGCATCAAAACTATGAATTAACACATGTGGAATTATATATGGAATTATATACATAACAAAAAGGTGTGAAGCTGAAAATATGTCATATTGTAGGTTCTTCAAAGTAGCCTCCTTTTGCTTTGATTACTGCTTTGCACACTCTTGGCATTCTCTTGATGAGCTTCAAGAGGTAGTCACCTGAAATGGTCTTCAACAGTCTTGAAGGAGTTCCTCGAGAGATGCTTAGCACTTGTTGGTCCTTTTGTCTTCTGTCTGCGGTCCAGTTCACCCCTAAACCATCTGGATTGGGTTCAGGTCCGGTGACTGTGGAGGCCAGGTCATCTGGCGCAGCACCCCATCACTCTCCTTCTTGATCAAATAGCCCTTGATGCCTTCAGTGTGACTCTACAATTTTCATAGTCATGAAAATAAAGAAAACTCTTTGAATGAGAAGGTGTGTCCAAACTTTTGGTCTGTACTGTAACTTTGATGTTCTGTAAAACAACTAACTTTAAAATACTTTGTTCTTACTGGTGAAAATCAGATGGTCATCTCTGTTTTCTCTCAGGTACATCACAGTGTAAGCTTCACAGTGAACATTACTGTAATCAGCGTAGTCCATATCAACAACAAAAATATCTTGACTCCATATAGTGTTTATTTTGGAAAAAATCCAAGGTATTTTGAGCAGTAAGATTATAAAAAAAAATGTGCTAATATAAAATTAAATTAAGTAGCCTATATAAAATTGCAAACATCTATCTTGCAGTACTTTTTTACTTAAGTACATAAAAAATTGAGTACTTTTGTACTTTCACTTGAGTAAAATTGAAAAAGGAGTACTTTTACTTTTACTGGAGTAATATTTTACCATATGTACCTGTACTTTTACTCAAGTACTTGATTTGTGTACTTCGTCCACCACTGCATGAAAGCCTTACTTTTTCTGCAAATACACTTTTTTTGCCATTAAATAGAGTGAGTTATAAATATGGCTGTATGTTAAACAGTGATTTTGGATCCTTTAGGAATTCTTCAAATAAGTTGTTTCAAGCTTTTCCATCCTTTTCTGACTTCTTCTCTTTATTTATCCTTTTTAACTTTTTCTCCGCCCAGCTGAAAGGACCAGCTCTTATTTTCCCTTTGGTCTTAGGCTTCTCTTGACCTTTTAAACATTGTTGGTTCTCTTTCTTAGGACCATGGTTGTAGTCTACGCAGAACAGCCTCGTCAGTCGCTCATCCAGTTCCTTAGCTTTTTGTAACGCTTCAGCTTTGGAGTCTCCACATGTCTTTTTCCCAGAGTCACTTGACTGCTCCAGAACCTTAGGATGGACCTTCTCAAACTTTCCTTTCTGCTTCACCACAGCATCCAGCGTCTGCTCATGATCAGCCTTCTCAATCTCTCTGAAAGGTATCTGTGTCTCTGTGTGCTCCACAAACTCATCATCTCCAGATTCAATGTCCATTAGGACGAGTAATGAAGCGGCAGACTTTGGCTTCACCTCAGCACATTTAGGAATTTGTCTTGGAGGAACCATAACTCGGTCCGTCGATTGTTCTTCCACTGAATGAGACAGAGATTCTGGAGTTGGTTCTGCCCATGATGGTCCTTCAGCTGGTGGAGCCAGATGTTGAGATGCTCTTTGAACCATCTTGGGTCCTTGAACAAAAGATCCAGCAGGTTTTGGAGCAAAATGTCTAGAGGTACTTTGAATCATCAATCGCTCAGCTACCGGTTGCAGTGGTGTACTCTTGATGGCTGGTGGAACCAGGTTTAGAGAGGCCCTTTGAACCATCGGTGGTTCCCCCTCTGGTGACTTAGAGGATGTAGACCTGGACATTGATCTTATTTGTTTTAACGTTAGCTTCTGTGGAACCGCCCATGATTCTGTGGCTGGTTGAGCCTGGTGTCTAGATGTCTTTGGAACCATCTCAGGGTCCACCACAAAAGAACGACGCAGAGGTTTGGTCTCAGTAGCTTTTGGAGCAAAATGCCTGGAGACTTCTTGAACCATCAGTGGTTTATCAACTGATTGCAGTGGTCTGCTTTCAATGGCTTGTGGTTGTGGAGATGGGTATTGAGAAACACTTTGAACTGGAAGTTCTGCCATTGATAAAGGAGGTTCTTCCACTGATGATTTTATGAAGGAAGAGCCAGGCAGGTGTTTAACCTCAATGGCTGGTAAAGCTGGGTGTTGAGATACCCTCTGAACCAGCAATGGCTCTTCCCTTGATGATGGAGATCTGGTCTCAGTGGCCAGTGGAGGCAGGTGTCGAGGGACCCTTTTAGCCACCAATGGTTCTTCCACTGATGACTTTATGAAGGGAGAACCAGCAAGGGTTTTGATCTCAGTGGCTGGTGGAGTTGGTTGTGGTTTGACCTCAATACGTAATGGAGTTGGGTCTTTACTCTCCTCTTCCTTCATTTTTTTGTTTCTCTTCTCTTTATCCTCTCTGTTGGTCTCATGTTCACTTCCTGTTACCATGATCTTTCTTTTTTCTTCAGCCTGCCTGATTTCCTCATTCTCACTCCATCCCTTCATCATCATCTCATCCTTTTGACCTTCTTTCGTGTTTTTCTTTATCTGGCCAATATTGCCAACATCAAAGGGTTTACTCACCCCTTCCATTGGGGCCCATTCTGGTACTGTCCACCTCTGCACCTCCTTTTTTGTTCTCCTTTTGGGTATGCAGTGAACATAACATTGAATCCATTTAAACAGACTGCGAAACAGTGCCATTCTAAAACACTGCTGCAGAATACTGCCAATGTGCTGTGAAATGTCTACCAAGAGTCTCTTCGGAGCTGCAAAGCGAATGGTTGGGTTAAATATCCACAAAAGATCTGTTCTAGTGTATCTGACAACAATTGTACCAGATAGCAGTCAGAGCAGCAACTTAACAGCTTTCAGATTACTATGACATCATAAGTAGTCCTATCATACACTTTATCTCAAGTCTTGATGATTTATGACCCTGATTTATGGCCGTACAGTCCGTGTAGATTGACAGGTAGTCAGAAGTGTGCATGGTCAGTTTGGATTGATTTATGACTATAAGGCCTGTCAGTCAAAGCGGTTGCCATGCCACTGGGTCCTGTGACCCTTGATTGACATGGCAGAGGTGTGTAAATCAAAAGATCAAAGAGATCTCAGATTTGACTTGTGTTGTGTTTATTACTGGATATATGATGGTTGTATCTGTAACCAGAGCTGTGGGGGGTTTCTGTGAAGTTCCTTTCTGGCTTGTTGTTCACACCTAAAGACAGTGGGAGGTGTTTGGGTTCTTCCTGGGGGAAAAAAATGGCTGTGCAAAAGTGAGGGTTTTGACGTCCTGACAGGATCAATGTTTGTTTGATCTATATGGTGTTGATACCTAGGCACCGACAGGCCACATGCTCCCCGTCTACAAACACATTTGAAAAGGAGGACGATGTCTGGTGTCTTTCCAGGTGAGAATTTCAAAGAGTGAGAGAGACAATTATCTAAATCATCAACTAACCAAGCCGCTTTAGAGATAAATAATTGAATGTTATCTGGAATTAATAAAATCAAACAAGCATTCCTTAATGTTAAGAAAATACTATCCATAATATGTTATGTGTAAAAGGAGTTGAAATCTCACGCTAATTTTAAAACCGACTTTAAACACACACACACACATTGGTTTTCCATGTTCTATGGGACATCCCGTAGACGTAATGTTTTTTAGACTGTACAAATTGTATTTTGCATCACCATACACCAACCTTACACTTAAACCTACCCTTTACACAAAATCTCTTTCATTTTAAGATTTTCAAAAACACTTCATTCTGTATGATTTATAAACTTGTTTCCTCACAGGGACAAAAACAATCCCCAAGGATTTTGGATATTGCCATCATTGTTCCCCATAACATGGGGTATACCTGAACCACACACACACACACACACACACACAGTAAAACTGAGTAAACAAAATTTGAATTATGAGCAAAACCTTATTTGTTGTTTTTACTTTGTGTTATGTATGTATTTTTTAATTTAATAATCTAACCTGTAGATAGTATGTGTACTGTAAATGAACAAATATACATTTGACTTAAACTCAGTAAAATAATTACACCTACCATTTTAAACATGTTTAAAAGATTACACATTGTGTGTCACTAAAGCAAGGCACACTGTCTATTGTCTTAAAAAATGTTTAAATAACCTGATGACCAGCATTGTTTCTTTAGATCATTTATGCACACAAGTGCTTTTTTCGCACGAGTAGAAAACTCTTTGGATGTGTTTGGCAAACATCATTTCTACATCTTAAATGCATGACTGAACTTTTCTCATTCGACAGAAATACTATTTTCTAATTATTTACCCGGCCTATAACACTTGGTGTAAATGTTCTTACCTAGAACAGAAAACATACACTTTGACTATTTGAATATTTTGTAGGCATCGTGTAATGTTAAATGGTTTACTAAAAAAAATTTGCACCAGCAGCTGTGATTTTCAAAATGAAAGAAATGTACAAGCTAAGGATGTTTCAACTATTATCATCATTTCCTTTTGACTCTGATAAACTGGTAATGAATTTTCTATGCAAGTGACACGATATACAGTTCTCATACTATTTGTGTAGATAGCTGTGCTAAAACATTTATGACTATTTTTGCATGCCAGCAGATTATGTCAAGGGTGTTTCACATCTAAGAATCACAATGTTTTGTAAATGACATTTTTCTTACACCTCAAGATTTAGCCATATCAAGATTTTGGACAGCCGTTCACAATTTGTTTGTTGGACTGTATGTTTTTAGGTGATCTCTGTGTGGTGTCATCATAATAGGAATAAATGAAAATTAAGAAATTAAGTTACAGTTTTTCTCTTTGAGATATTTCTTTTAGTGCAACTTTGTGTCTGTCCAAAAAGTGTGATCACATGAAGCATCGACACAACAAAAAATTAAGTCTAGCTGTTTTACACTTAAAACTATTACAACCTAAACAAATGAAATGGTTCCACTGAAAGATGCCCACTCGTTTAAGTTTGAGCATGTTAAAGTTTCCACACTCCTGTGTAGAGATAAATTTTATCCATAACCTTTTGTGTATTCACGTGACCAAATCACTAAGAAGGAGAGTATAGCAAGAAAGCAAATGTTTACAATGCATGTAAAATTCAGAATACAATTGTTAAAAAAAAAATTATGTTGATTTGTAAATGGTATTTTTTTATTAATCCACTAGATTAAGTCATCTTGTTCAGATAGCAGATGAAACCATTCACATTTTGTTTGTTTGGCCGTTTTTGTTTTAAGACTCCTGTAAGTTCATGTTATGGGAAAGAGAGCAGGGTGAGCACATCCTATTCATTTAAGAAAAAGTATTAAACATTTGACCAAACTTTTTTATTATTTTGACAAAACACAACAACATTAAAGAATGTTATCCGTTCCTATGGCCATCTTCTTTGACTCAAATGAAGCAACATCTCTGGTGTATGTAAGCATCTACAATGTGTGTATGTGCTAAACATCTGTTTCTCCACTTCTGCCAGATTTGTTAGATTGGCTTTTGTTGTAATACAGACACATTTGAGAACTATGATGTTCTCACTTTTGTAATGGTTATAGAAAAATTCAAACATAACTTTTGCATACGGAGCAAAACTGACTAAAAAATCACTGAATTAAAAAATGCAAAAGTGTGTACGGCATTTGGCAAAACAGGATTTTAGCTGTAATGAGCACATAAGACAAAAATTGTCAATGTGTGACTTGTAAATATATTCTATTTTATTTTATTTATTTATTTATTTTGACCAGAGATAGTCGACTGATCTGTTTACATGTTGTTTTGCCATTTTCTGATGAAGAGTTTTCTCTGACTGTGGTCAAACATACAGTGCCTGTTCATAGGAATTTTTACAGCATAACTACAGCAAAAAAATATCGCCCCTACATCTAGAGCTCTTGTTCATATAGCTGATGATGGTGTTCACATTTGTATTTGTCGTACTCGTTAGTTTCAACATTTCTACTGGACATTAAAGAGTAGGCCTATGTGTACTCCCTTTATGTCAGAAGCATTAACATCTACTGTGTGCTAAGAATTTTCTGCTTTCTCCACTTTTGGTGGATTTACTAGAGGGACTATGTGACCTTGTTGTAATGTGATTACGTTTAAGATCCATATGATTGCACTAAACCCCCCTTGAATAGGTTATAGACATACTCTTTTATACAGGAAATGTTTCCACAACAGAAATATGTATCAGAATAACAAATACCTAATTTGAAAATATGAAATCCTCTCTTCTAAACTATTGTGAAAACTTTTAATGTTGATCCGGCCCACCAGCCGTGTATCTTTTTCATTGTTTTTTAGATAAAGACTATTCTCAGAGTTTGGTAAACAGGCAAAAACATGAACAAAATGTAGTACAAGATGATTAAATGATTGTCAAGAGACTGTTTAAACTGAGATTGTGATGCACTTTAGAGCTTTTTCTGGTCTGCCAGTGTCACAAAGACACAACATTTTCAATCAACTTGAAAATGAGTCCTGCCATTTTCTGTTCTGACTGTTACACTTAATACAAACCCGTCTATTACACTTAAAGTTAGACATTAAAAGTCATGGATGCCACAGGAACTATTTCTCTGTTTCTCTAAACATCACACTAAATAAACCAGAGATCACATGTAGAAAGAATTCATTGAAAGGGGCATGTTTTAGTCCATTTTAGATGGTCTGCACCAACACATGTTTTAGATGTTTTAGGTATTCATCAGACTAACAGGTTTGATTCGGGAAACACACACAACTGGAACTGAGTGTTGTCATGTCTTTATAATTGATCTACTTTTACTTTTAAAACAACACAGTGTGAAATTATGGTCTTCGACAGCATGGGCCCCTGAAATGTTGTAGTATATCTTTGTTTTCACAAAATATCTAAACATTTATCTATCTTAAAATATTAGTTATTACGTGTTTACAAAGTTGTCATGTCTGACGTTTACATTTTTAAGAACATCTGATATAGTTTATCATCTTTTACATTTTATAACGTATATTTCACAAAACCTTGACGCCTGAAAAACGGGTTTAGCATCAGTCCACATTTCAGTTGTTAGCCAGAAAATGCAAGTGAGCCGAGATTTCATTACTGAGATTATCTACATGATGTGAAACTAGCTCACAGTTACATTAGAGTTTTGGGGTTCTAGTTTATGTTGAATAGTGTTTGTTACTGCTCCAAATGTTTAACACCACATTACTCCATTGTGAAGATATGTACTGTACAAAAAGTTTTTCACTGTAGTAGTCCAACTCTGAAACCAGACCAAACAAAAATGAGCTTGAGCCTTAGTTGTGGCAGAATTAAAATGTTTTCTTTTTATCTTTCCATGATTTGTGCGTGTTGTTCTGAACCATGGTTTCATTTTAAACATCACAATCGTATTGTATTGTCATGCATGATTGTAAAGAGTTTTGTGTGTGTCAGTCTCTGGATTTTTTATTTTTTTTTGCAAACAGAACTGCTGTAATGTTAGCGAGCTCTTTGTGTTGTCTGCTTTACTGTGTTTATATACGTAAGATTTCTTTAAATTTGCTCGATTAAAGTATTTAATACAGTTTTGGGTAATGTGTGTGTGAATATAGAGGATCTTTACAAATATTTTTTCTTGAAATAGCCATGTAACACTCTGAATCGAGACTGCTTCTTTTAAATATAACATTACACATTTTTCATGAGCTCAGACCCATTGTTTTATAAACCACGAAAGATTAAAATGTGATTCAACTTTTTATTTCAACAATACATTTTTGAATATACATTCATACACTGAAGTAGTGAAGAAAATGGTCAAATTGGCATTATTAACAAACAGTAATAATGACATTACAGGTGGTTTAGCCAGAAAAGAAAATCTCTACAGGCCATCATGTTTTGTTCTAGTATGTAGTTGACATAAGTTTGAACAATCTCACATGTCATGGAACCATAATTTTTTGAAACCAACAATGTACATAAATCTGTTACACATGTACACAGACAGAGAACCTGGTTAATGTCCATCTCATCGTCACATTCAGACACCACATCCAGAACTTTTCTAGTCGTTACACAGACTGATTCTTTACTGGTAATAAACATACTAGTCAAATCACGCCATGGTTTATTTTTCAGGCTTCTTACAACATTCATTTCATTCTTAAGATTTTTTACACACTTGGTATCCCCAGTACAATCATGATTTGGATTCTCTATGACAGCATGCATCAGTTTGATCATTTGTTCTCGGTAACACTGTTTAAACATAGTGTCTATGTAGTCTGTTACATGACACTCTTACCCCGGGGTGCAGTCACACTTCATCTGATCATCCGTAGTGGCGCCAGAACTCCAGTTGCAATCCATCTGCTTTTGCGCAGCGTCAGACATCCTTTTCAGAATTTAATTCAAGAGATAAACTTTGTACCCTAATCAATATAGAATGTTGTCACCATTTCCCAGAATCTGGACTGACTGTATTAATCCACGACGATCCAGGCCTTGTTCAATTTCAGTTTCAATTTCTGGTTTATGGTTCAGATCCGTCGAAGCCTTATTATTTGAAAAATTAGAGAGTGCATCAGTTTCAGACAAATTTGATTGTTGAAGCTGATTCTGTCAGTCCACGTAGATGATGTTTTGATCGACAAGATGTTGCAGTAGCTCCGCTGACCGTGCTGTAAAACCCTTGTTCGCAGATCTAGGAAAACCTGCGATAACTGCAGAGTTTATGAGGTCAGCCGCTCACAGGGGATGAAGACTAGCCATAGTCACGAAGAAGTAGTGGTGGATATTCTGTACATTTGAACAAAAAAATAAAAATGGGTGGTCTTGTTTCTATGTTTCAAATGTTGGTTGGTTGTTGAGATGGGGTGTTGCACTCTAAAAGTGGAGGAGGGTGAAGGGGCCTAATTAGGAATGTGTTTTGACCGGCGAAGCCTAGCTTATGTCACCAAAGAGAATTCTGTCATTTTCACTGGAAGATATTTGGATTAAAGATTACAAGGTTTATTAGGATTTTTGTTAAGACACTTGTTTCAAGTAACGGTAATGTATTGTGCCTTGGGAAAACTTAATCCAACAGCCATTTATTAAACACAGAGCAAGGAACACATAGAAGGGTGATTAAACACTGAAAAAGAAACATTACAACATCATTGTTCAGGTTTGTTATACCGAATACACTATTATCTGACTGATCATTCGGTTTTAAAATAAATTTAAATTGACTTGTTTATCATTGAAAAAATTGTGTTCAACATGGGTATGTCACATTGCTCAAAATATAGTCTCTTTTTGCAGCATTCGTAAGAGTTGACCTCAGGAAGGGGCCAGTCACGATCAGACTCATCAGAGTCAAAGTTTGTTTCAAAGTCCTCCCGACGTTTATTTATCTGCATGAGATAATTCTGGTCATGAAGCGTTTTGTTCCAACAGGATGCTATAGATATGTAGTCTGGTGGCTTTCTTGCATAGTACCGCATACCAGGCGTTGTACCATCCCATTGGAAAATGTACCAGATGTTTTCATCCATATTAAAGTTTCTCCAAATTTGATTGTAGAAGTATGCCCAGTCTACGGCGGTCAAAAGCAGGTAGGTGCATTCGGATGTATATTCTTCATAAGATTCCAAAACGTAGAGCTTCACAATCTGCAACTCTTTGTCAAACACAAATCTCCCCACACGATCATAAGACACGGTGAAATCTTGTTTCACAATATCTTCATCTTCACTGAGAACTTTTCTTATGCTCTTCCCTTGATTTTTTCCTTGGTACAAAAGTCAGCTCCTCTCTCATTTCAGCAGAACTTCTTGGCGGTGTTACACACATCATTCTTCTAGATGTTTCAGGCCGCCATTGTAACAGGAGCATGCAGAAAGTCTTCTGTGGTTAACTATATGCCCCTAAAGCTTTTTTAAGTATCACACTTGGAAAGTAGGTAGGACCCCACAGGTGTGAAACAATCAAGGATGTGACACCTTCAGTAGTCATAAAACATTGGATGCTTTAGCACATTCAGTGAGATTATTTTCTCTTAAACAATGTATGTTTTCCTTGTGAACAAAGCATCAAAATTATCTTTCTAGTAAATCTAAAGTACACTGTTGCATGCTGGTTTTGTTTACACCTTAAGTTTGTGATGACCACTAATATAATTTAATAATGTACAAATCGGCCGAGAACTATAATTATTATGAATGTGTTAATGTTATATTTAAAAGAAGCACAGTCTTGGTTCAGAGTGTTAGATGGATATTTCAAGAAAAAATATTTGTAAAGATCCTCTATATTCACACACACATTACCCAAAACTGTGTTAAATACTTTAATCGAGCAAATTTAAAGAAATCTGACGTATATAAACACAATAAAGCAGACAACACAAACAGCTCGCTAACATTACAGCAGTTCTGTTTGCAAAAAAAAATAAAAAATCCAGAGACTGACACACACAAAACTCTTTACAATCATGCATGACAATACAATACGATTGTGATGTTTAAAATGAAACCATGGTTCAGAACAACACGCACAAATCATGGAAAGATAAAAAGAAAACATTTTAATTCTGCCACAACTAAGGCTCAAGCTCATTTTTGTTTGGTCTGGTTTCAGAGTTGGACTACTACAGTGAAAAACTTTTTGTACAGTACATATCTTCACAATGGAGTAATGTGGTGTTAAACATTTGGAGCAGTAACAAACACTATTCAACATAAACTAGAACCCCAAAACTCTAATGTAACTGTGAGCTAGTTTCACATCATGTAGATAATCTCAGTAATGAAATCTCGGCTCACTTGCATTTTCTGGCTAACAACTGAAATGTGGACTGATGCTAAACCCGTTTTTCAGGCGTCAAGGTTTTGTGAAATATACGTTATAAAATGTAAAAGATGATAAACTATATCAGATGTTCTTAAAAATGTAAACGTCAGACATGACAACTTTGTAAACACGTAATAACTAATATTTTAAGATAGATAAATGTTTAGATATTTTGTGAAAACAAAGATATACTACAACATTTCAGGGGCCCATGCTGTCGAAGACCATAATTTCACACTGTGTTGTTTTAAAAGTAAAAGTAGATCAATTATAAAGACATGACAACACTCAGTTCCAGTTGTGTGTGTTTCCCGAATCAAACCTGTTAGTCTGATGAATACCTAAAACATCTAAAACATGTGTTGGTGCAGACCATCTAAAATGGACTAAAACATGCCCCTTTCAATGAATTCTTTCTACATGTGATCTCTGGTTTATTTAGTGTGATGTTTAGAGAAACAGAGAAATAGTTCCTGTGGCATCCATGACTTTTAATGTCTAACTTTAAGTGTAATAGACGGGTTTGTATTAAGTGTAACAGTCAGAACAGAAAATGGCAGGACTCATTTTCAAGTTGATTGAAAATGTTGTGTCTTTGTGACACTGGTAGACCAGAAAAAGCTCTAAAGTGCATCACAATCTCAGTTTAAACAGACTCTTGACAATCATTTAATCATCTTGTACTACATTTTGTTCATGTTTTTGCCTGTTTACCAAACTCTGAGAATAGTCTTTATCTAAAAAACAATGAAAAAGATACACGGCTGGTGGGCCGGATCAACATTAAAAGTTTTCACAATAGTTTAGAAGAGAGGATTTCATATTTTCAAATTAGGTATTTGTTATTCTGATACATATTTCTGTTGTGGAAACATTTCCTGTATAAAAGAGTATGTCTATAACCTATTCAAGGGGGGTTTAGTGCAATCATATGGATCTTAAACGTAATCACATTACAACAAGGTCACATAGTCCCTCTAGTAAATCCACCAAAAGTGGAGAAAGCAGAAAATTCTTAGCACACAGTAGATGTTAATGCTTCTGACATAAAGGGAGTACACATAGGCCTACTCTTTAATGTCCAGTAGAAATGTTGAAACTAACGAGTACGACAAATACAAATGTGAACACCATCATCAGCTATATGAACAAGAGCTCTAGATGTAGGGGCGATATTTTTTTGCTGTAGTTATGCTGTAAAAATTCCTATGAACAGGCACTGTATGTTTGACCACAGTCAGAGAAAACTCTTCATCAGAAAACGGCAAAACAACATGTAAACAGATCAGTCGACTATCTCTGGTAAAAATAAATAAAATAAAATAGAATATATTTACAAGTCACACATTGACAATTTTTGTCTTATGTGCTCATTACAGCTAAAATCCTGTTTTGCCAAATGCCGTACACACTTTTGCATTTTTTAATTCAGTGATTTTTTAGTCAGTTTTGCTCCGTATGCAAAAATTATGTTTGAATTTTTCTATAACCATTACAAAAGTGAGAACATCATAGTTCTCAAATGTGTCTGTATTACAACAAAAGCCCATCTAACAAATCTGGCAGAAGTGGAGAAACAGATGTTTAGCACATACACACATTGTAGATGCTTACATACACATGTTGCTTCATTTGAGTCAAAGAAGATGGGAACGGATAACATTCTTTAATGTTGTTGTGTTTTGTCAAAATAATAAAAAAGTTTGGTCAAATGTTTAATACTTTTTCTTAAATGAATAGGATGTGCTCACCCTGCTCTCTTTCCCATAACATGAACTTACAGGAGTCTTCAAACAAAAACGGCCAAACAAACAAAATGTGAATGGTTTCATCTGCTATCTGAACAAGATGACTTAATCTAGTGGATTAATAAAAATACCATTTACAAATCAACATAATTTTTTTTAACAATTGTATTCTGAATTTTATATGCATTGTAAACATTTGCTTTCTTGCTATACTCTCCTTCTTAGTGATTTGGTCACGTGAATACACAAAAGGTTATGGATAAAATTTATCTCTACACAGGAGTGTGGAAACTTTAACATGCTCAAACTTAAACGAGTGGGCATCTTTCAGTGGAACCATTTCATTTGTTTAGGTTGTAATAGTTTTAAGTGTAAAACAGCTAGACTTCATTTTTTGTTGTGTCGATGCTTCATGTGATCACACTTTTTGGACAGACACAAAGTTGCACTAAAAGAAATATCTCGAAGAGAAAAACTGTAACTTAATTTCTTAATTTTCATTTATTCCTATTATGATGACACCACACAGAGATCACCTAAAAACGTACAGTCCAACAAACAAATTGTGAACGGCCGTCCAAAATCTTGATATGGCTAAATCTTGAGGTGTAAGAAAAATGTCATTTACAAAACATTGTGATTCTTAGATGTGAAACACCCTTGACATAATCTGCTGGCATGCAAAAATAGTCATAAATGTTTTAGCACAGCTATCTACACAAATAGTACGAGAACTGTATATCGTGTCACTTGCATAGAAAATTCATTACGAGTTTATCAGAGTCAAAAGGAAATGATGATAATAGTTGAAACATCCTTAGCTTGTACATTTCTTTCATTTTGAAAATCACAGCTGCTGGTGCAATTTTTTTTTTTTTGTAAACCATTTAACATTACATGACGCCTACAAAATAGTCAAATAGTCAAAGTGTATGTTTTCTGTTCTAGGTAAGAACATTTACACCAAGTGTTATAGGCCGGGTAAATAATTAGAAAATAGTATTTCTGTCGAATGAGAAAAGTTCAGTCATGCATTTAAGATGTAGAAATGATGTTTTTGCCAAACACATCCAAAGAGTTTTCTACTCGTGCGAAAAAAGCACTTGTGTGCATAAATGATCTAAAGAAACAATGCTGGTCATCAGGTTATTTAAACATTTTTTAAGACAATAGACAGTGTGCCTTGCTTTAGTGACACACAATGTGTAATCTTTTAAACATGTTTAAAATGGTAGGTGTAATTATTTTACTGAGTTTGAGCTAAATGTATATTTGTTCATTTACAGTACACATACTACAGGTTAGATTATTACATTAAAACATTTCTTACATAACACAAAGTAAAAACAACAAATACGAATTTGCTCATAAATAATATTTAGTTTACTCAGTTTTACTGTGTGTGTGTGTGTGTGTGTGTGTGGTTCAGGTATACCCCATGTTATGGGGAACAATGATGGCAATATCCAAAATCCTTGGGGATTGTTTTTGTCCCTGTGAGGAAACAAGTTTATAAATCATACAGAATGAAGTGTTTTTGAAAATCTTAAAATGAAAGAGATTTTGTGTAAAGGGTAGGTTTAAGTGTAAGGTTGGTGTATGGTGATGCAAAATACAATTTTTACAGTCTAAAAAAGCATTACGTCTACGGGATGTCCCATAGAACATGGAAAACCAATTTGTGTGTGTGTGTGTGTGTGTGTGTTTAAAGTCGTTTTTAAAATTAGCGTGAAATTTCAACTCCTTTTACACATCACATATTATGGATAGTATTTTCTTAAAATTAAGGAATGCTTGTTTGATTTTATTAATTCCAGATAACATTCAATTATTTATCTCTTCAGCGACTTGGTTAGTTGTTGATGTAGATAATGGTCTCTCTCACTCTTTGAAATTCTCACCTGGAAAGACACCAGACATCGTCCTCCTTTTCAAATGTGTTTGTAGACGGGGAGCATGTGGCCTGTCGGTGCCTAGGTATCAACACCATATAGATCAAACAAACATTGATCCTGTCAAGACGTCAAAACCCTCACTTTTGCACAGCCATTTTTTTTTTCCCAGGAAGAACCCAAACACCTCCCACTGTCTTTAGGTGTGAACAACAAGCCAGAAAGGAACTTCACAGAAACCCCCCACAGCTCTGGTTACAGATACAACCATCATATATCCAGTAATAAACACAACACAAGTCAAATCTGAGATCTCTTTGATCTTTTGATTTACACACCTCTGCCATGTCAATCAAGGGTCACAGGACCCAGTGGCATGGCAACCGCTTTGACTGACAGGCCTTATAGTCATAAATCAATCCAAACTGACCATGCACACTTCTGACTACCTGTCAATCTACACGGACTGTACGGCCATAAATCAGGCCATAAATCAGGGTAATAAATCATCAAGACTTGAGATAAAGTGTATGATAGGACTACTGTTAATTCATAGTTTTGATGCCTTCAGTGTGAATCTACAATTTTTCATAGTCATGAAAATAAAGAAAACTCTTTAAATGAGAAGGTGTGCCCAAACTTTTGGTTTGTACTGTACAACAATCTATTAAAGTCTATTTTAACACTATTTTAATAAGCAGTCTGAATAAAATTCAATGTATTTTAACTGAATTTAAATAAAATAATTTTGCTTTAAGGATATTGATTGATTGCTGAAATGAATTGTAATTAAGAGTTCATTTTAAAACATTTTTAAAACATTTACTCTGTGTTCAATTTAGTGTATTTTACAACACTATAAATGTGCAGTTTTGGCCTCAATTTATACAATATAATTTGTAAAAAAAAAAATATATATATATATGTAAGATATTATTTCTGAAAGGCACAATGATAATAAACATGAGATTCGAACCATATTATTCAAAATTATATTACATTTTATGGTAAATTGTCACCAAAAAAATCATTTTATATTTTCATTTCAAGTGCAAAAGTACATTTCAAGTCAATTAATGCAGACTGTATATATATATATATATATATATATATATATATATATATATATTAATATTATATATTAAAAAGCATTTAAAATACATTAACAAATGCACACACTTTAAATTTGAATGAATTCTTTATTCTTTTACATATGCTTTATTAGTACATCAACATAGAACACAACAGAATTACAATGAACACTTCAGTATGTTATAAAACATAGTCATGAAAGCACACTCTTTAAGTACACTTAAGTAGCCTTACATTTTCTGCAAATACACTTATTTTTGCCATTAGATAGAGTGAGTTATAAATATGGCTGTATGTTAAACAGTGATTTTGGATCCTTTAGGAATTCTTCAAATAGGTCATTTTGTGTTTTTCCATCCTTTTCCGACTTCTCTTTATTTAGCCTTTTTAACTTTTTCTCCGCCCAGCTGAAAGGACCAGCTCTTATTTTCCCTTTGGTCTTAGGCTTCTCTTGACCTTTTAAACATTGTTGGTTCTCTTTCTTAGGATCATGGTTGTAGTCTACGCAGAACAGCCTCGTCAGTCGCTCATCCAGTTCCTTAGCTTTTCGTAACGCTTCAGCTTTGGAGTCTCCACATGTCTTTTTCCCAGAGTCACTCGACTGCTCCAGAACCTTAGGATGGACCTTCTCAAACTTTCCTTTCTGCTTCACCACAGCATCCAGCGTCTGCTCATGATCAGCCTTCTCAATCTCTCTGAAAGGTATCTGTGTCTCTGTGTGCTCCACAAACTCATCATCTCCAGATTCAATGTCCATTAGGACGAGTAATGAAGCGGCAGACTTTGGCTTCACCTCAACACATTTAGAAATTTGTCTTGCAGGAACCATCACGCGGTCCGTCGATTGTTTTTCCACTGAATGAGACAGAGATTCTGGAGTTGGTTCTGCCCATGATGGTCCTTCAGCTGGTGGAGCCAGATGTTGAGATGCTCTTTGAACCATCTTGGGTCCTTGAACAAAAGATCCAGCAGGTTTTGGAGCAAAATGTCTAGAGGTTCTTTGAATCATCAATCGCTCAGCTACTGGTTGAAGTGGTGTACTCTTGATGGCTGGTGGAACCAGGTTTAGAGAGGCCCTTTGAACCATCTGTGGTTCCCCCTCTGGTGACTTAGAGGATGTAGACCTGGACATTGATCTTATTTGTTTTAGCGTTAGCTTCTGTGGAACCGCCCATGATTCTGTGGCTGGTTGAGCCTGGTGTCTAGATGTCTTTGGAACCATCTCAGGGTCCACCACAAAAGAACGACGCAGAGGTTTGGTCTCAGTAGCTTTTGGAGCAAAATGCCTGGAGACTTCGTGAACCATCAGTGGTTTATCAACTGATTGCAGTGGTCTGCTCTCAATGGCTTGTGGTTGTGGAGATGGGTATTGAGAAGCACTTTGAACTGGAAGTTCTGCCATTGATAAAGGAGGTTCTTCCACTGATGATTTTAGGAAGGAAGAGCCAGGCAGGTGTTTAACCTCAATGGCTGGTAAAGCTGCGTGTTGAGATACCCTCTGAACCAGCAATGGCTCTTCCCTTGATGATGGAGATCTGGTCTCAGTGGCCAGTGGAGGCAGGTGTCGAGGGACCCTTTTAGCCACCAATGGTTCTTCCACTGATGACTTTATGAAGGGAGAACCAGCCAGGGTTTTGATCTCAGTGGCTGGTGGAGTTGGTTGTGGTTTGACCTCAATACGTAATGGAGTTGGGTCTTTGGTCTCCTCTTCCTTCATTTTTTTGTTTCTCTTCTCTTTATCCTCTCTGTTGGTCTCATGTTCACTTCCTGTTACCATAATCTTTCTTTTTTCTTCAGCCTGCCTGATTTCCTCATTCTCACTCCATCCCTTCATCATCATCTCATCCTTTTGACCTTCTTTCGTATTTTTCTTTATCTGGCCAATATTGCCAACATCAAAGGGTCTACTCACCCCTTCCATTGGGGCCCATTCTGGTACTGTCCACCTCTGCACCTCCTTTTTTGTTCTCCTTTTGGGTATGCAGTGAACATAACATTGAATCCATTTAAACAGACTGCGAAACAGTGCCATTCTAAAACACTGCTGCAGAATACTGCCAATGTGCTGTGAAATGTCTACCAAGAGTCTCTTCGGAGCTGCAAAGCGAATGGTTGGGTTAAATATCCACAAAAGATCTGTTCTAGTGTATCTGACAACAATTGTACCAGATAGCAGTCAGAGCAGCAACTTAACAGCTTTCAGATTACTATGACATCATAATGCTGTAATGTGTGAAAATTCTACATTCCGCAGTTTCCAGTAAGTTCATTAGAGAAGCATCTGATGCACACTGGCAGCACTATATGGAGTTGCAAAATGACGGTTTCCCTTCCCAGTTCTTACATTCAAACAGCCGTTTCCTCTGCCTTTAGGATCATGAAGTCAGATCAAATCTTTCAGAGCAGCAGTGAAATGTCCATCCTATCATATTTCCAATGGTCAAATATGCTTAATTTCAAGTTTCAAAAACAGAGTTGTTTTTTTATGTGAAGTCAGGTCTCTTTTGCCATTATGTTATAATCTTACAGACAACAGCAGTTTAAAATCAATATGTGTTTAAATGTCAGTTGTCATCTTAAAAACCTTGTTGGGCCATGACAAATATTAAGCCAAACCCATTACAGCCTTCTCTGATTCAAATGCACAATAATATATATATATATATATATATATATATATATATATATATATATATATATATATATATATATATATATATGGGTCAGTGACGTGCCGCACTTATTTGGACTTCCACAAGCAATAAATATTATATATTTATATAAAATAGGTTTAAATTTATATATACATTTTAATCTCACATCATTTGTCCTCCTCACTGTTCATTATTGTGTGAAAAATTCAAAAATAGGTAACTTTTAGACTATTAATGTGGTCAAATGTCATACGGTCAAACGGAATTCACTTTAAGTTATTTAAGACAATTGCATTTAAAATGATTAAAAATATTTAAAAATGATAACATTTTTCATTTGGCATATTTTTTCAAGTCTTAAGATAAGCATATTAAAGTATCAGTAAGATAGACCTTTAAGAAATGTCATTATTATCTTAAACAAATTGTTCCGCAAAAACACATTTTCCCTATGTCATACGGTAAAACAAAGTTTGGAAGCCATTTTGGAACTGAATATTAATGACTTAAGTCATGTGACATGTGATGACATCACTCAGAGGACCCCTGAAGACCAGCCAAGTTGAATGTAAGTTTAAGATTTTGCTCCCAAATTTCAGGTAATTTCACCTTTTCCAAGTGTGTTACCATGTGTCGCAGATTTGGGTGTCATATGGTCAAACGTCAAAAAAGGGTTTAATACATTTAAAATTTGAAAAAATATTGATTTACAGGTGAAATATAAAGTTTAAAAGTCAAGGTAAAGTGTAATGGTGGAAGGAGGTGACCAAGCAACTGCCTTTTATAAATGACAAAGCATGAAACTGTCATAAGGGCACACAAAAAATGTCATACGGACAAACTATTTTACCGTATGACATGTTGTTATACCATATGACACAGAGCATTTAACTGATTTATTTAGTTATTTCTTAATTGTTTTATCACATATATAGTTTGTACAACTACTATGAATTAATATTAACATATATAATATATTTCTGCCTATTTCAAGCATTTTTTCACATTATTACAGATGCCTCTTTCTAGTAAGGAGAGGTGTGCAAGTTTCCATGCAAAGCAAAGGGCAGATCCTGCAGCTAGAGAGGAGAACCTAGCTAAGAGGAGGGAAAGGTATAACTGTGAGAGTACATGATGTCAGTAATGTCAGGATGTGCCAGTTTTGTCAGTATAGGCAGTATCTTATCTATAGAACTGAGTTGAAGTCAGCATCACAATGTTTCTGGAAAGTGGCTTCATATATATAGATATATATGAAGGCGATGTTTGTTCATCAAGAATAACAGGTTTGTCTTAATTTGAAATGGTTTAGTAAAGTGATGAATTTTGTTGTAGCTGAAAGCCAAAAAAACTGATGAAAAAACATTTGATGAAAGATAATGTTACTATTTGTCTCCACAATGTTACTGTTATACGTTTTTCATGAAAAAGTGCTGAATCTTTTGATATGAGCTATTATTGTAAATTATATGAGATTAGGTTGTTCATAACCTTTTGATAGCAGACATGAATGTTACTGTTCTTTTTTAACTGATGTTAAAAACTGCATTTTTCACAAGTTATCTAACTGTTGTAAATTATATGAGATTTGGTTGTTCATAACCTTTTGATAACAGACATGAATTCTTTTTTAAATGAATGTTAAAAAACTGAATTTTTCACAAGTTATCTCACTGTTGTAAATCTGACTGATATTGTCATGTATTACATACAGTCATGCCCACAAATATTGGCACCCTTGGCAAATATGATCAAATAAGGCTGTGAAAATTCATCTGCATTGTTAATCTTTTTGATGTTTTATTTGAAAAATTCACAAAAATGTATCCTTTCATTGGATAATAAGAATTTAAAATGGGGGGAAATATCATTATGAAATAAATGTTTTTCTCTAATACACATTGGCCACAATTAAGGACACCCTTTTATTGAATTATTTTTTAAATCTCCATTTGCCAGTTTAACAGCTCAAAACTGTCTCCTATAATGCCTTATGAGGTTAGAGAACACCTGACAAGAGATCAGAGACCATTCCTTCATCCAGAATCACTCCAGACCCTTCAGATTCCCAGCTTCTCCTCTTCACTTCACTCCTCTTATTTTCTGTAGGGTTCAGGTCAGAGGACTGGAATGGCTATAGCAGAAACTTGGGTTTGAGCTCAGTGACACATTTCGGTGTTGTTTTTGAGGTTTGTGTTTGGATTATTGTACGGTTGAATGATCCAAACATGGCCCATTATAAGATTTCTAACAGAGTCAGTCACTTTTTGATTTTTTATCTGTTGGTATTTGATAGAATCCATGATGCCATGTGTGTAAACAAGATGTCCAGGACCTCCAGCAGAAATATAGGCCCGCAACATCAAAAATACAGCAGTATATTTCACTGTACACATGGGGTACTTTTTATCCCTGTTTTCACCAAACCCATCTTGAGATCTTGAGTGTTTACTGCTAAAAAGCTCATTTTTAGTTTCATCTGATCATAGAAGCCAGACCCATTTAAAGTTCCAGTCATGGCTGATAACTGAATATGCTTTAGTTTGTTTTTGGATGAGCTAGGAGAATTTTTCTTGAAACCCTCCCAAACAACATGTGTTGATGTAGGTTCTGTTTGACAATTTTTTTAAAGGTTTTCTGAACCAGAAACTCAACTATTTTCTGCAATTCTCCAGCTGTGATCCTTGGAGAGTCTTTAGCCACTCAAACTCTCCTTCTCACCATGCATTAGGACGATATAGACACACGTCCTCTTTCAGGCAGTTTCGTAACATTTTCTGTTGATTGGAAATTCTTAATTATTGTCCTGATGGTGGAAATGGGAATTGTCACTGCTCTAGCTCTTTTCTTAAAGCCACTTCACCAATTTTTGAAGCTCAATCATCTTTTGCTGCACATCAGAAATATATTCTTTGGTTTTTCTGATTGTAATTGATTATTAAGGGCATTTGGGCTTTGTTTTCCCTCCACTTTATATTTCTGTGAAACAGGAAGCAATGGCTGGATAATTTCATGTTTATAATCACGCTGGAGTGCTCAAAATTGTGATTATATTAGAAAGGGAATATACTTCAGAGATATTTTACTCATAAGAATTTCTAGGGGTGCCAATAATTGTGTTCAACGAGTATTTGAGAAAAACATTAATTTCATAAAGATATTTTCCCTCCGTTTTAAATTCTTATTATCCAATGAAAGCATACATTCTTGTGAATTTTTTTAAATAAAAAAATCAAAAGGATTAACAATGCAGATGAATTTTCACAGCCTTTTTTGATCATATTTGCCAAGGGTGCCAATATTTGTGGGCATGACTGTATAGCACCACCTATGTGTTCCTTGTACTGAAAGAGAGTTGAGAAAAGAAATGTTCCAAGTGTTGGGAATATATATTTTACTGTTAATAAAAGGTTCACTTGAGATGCCTTGTGTTTCTTTGAAATCATTCTGAATTGGCCTACATCAATTTATTAAATTAAAAATGCAATGAAACATTGAAATTGTACTATGTCATACAGTAAAACAAAATATGTCATATGGTAAAACATCGAATTTTAAAAGAAATAAAAATAAATACTTTGTTTGTTTACATGGTTCATGAAAATAATGGAGGAGAGCTAGTATGATATATATATATATATATATATATATATATATATATATATATATATATATATATATATATATATATATATATATATATATATATATATATATATATACATAACTTCAAGGCATTTTTGACTAATTTCTAGCAAAAAAATAGAACAAATTTCCATAGATGACATGCTGTAGCCATTAAAAACTAAATATGTAGTATTTGTGGTGTAGGTGTTTATATTTTGCAACTTGTTATAGAATACTTACAGATCAACTATTACATTCTTGGTTGTATTTATTTTTTCATGAATATCGAATATCAATATTAATTTATTTCTAAAAATCACTTTGTTTTACCTTATGACATTTTCAAGAACTGTATACAAAGAAACACATTAAAATGTCATATATTGTTATTTTTTATAAAGGGCACTTATAAAAACAAAAAATATACACATAGATTTACACAAAAAATGCTAGATTTAATTTGTCTTTTTATTTTTATTTTTTTACTGTTTTGAAATTCTAAAACGTCACTGACCCATATATATATATGTAATTTTCTGAAACTGAAATTTAATGACAAAAAGAATCGGTAATCTTGGCTAAGACAATTACTTTTCATGTGATATACAGTACAGACCAAAAGTTTGGACACACCTTCTCATTCAAAGAGTTTTCTTTATTTTAATGACTATGAAAATTGTAGAGTCCCACTGAAGGCATCAAGGACTACTTGAGCAAGAAGGAGAGTGATGGGGTGCTGCGCCAGATGACCTGGCCTCCACAGTCACCGGACCTGAACCCAATCCAGATGGTTTAGGGGTGAGCTGGACCGCAGACAGAAGACAAAAGGACCAACAAGTGCTAAGCATCTCTCGAGGAACACCTTCAAGACTGTTGGAAGACCATTTCAGGTGACTACCTCTTGAAGCTCATCAAGAGAAAGCCAAGAGTGTGCAAAGCAGTAATCAAAGCAAAAGGTGGCTACTTTGAAGAACCTACAATATGACATATTTTCAGCTTCACACTTTTTTTGTTATGTATATAATTCCATATATAATTCCACATGTGTTAATTCATAGTTTTGATGCCTTCAGTGTGAATCTACAATTTTCATAGTCATGAAAATAAAGAAAACTCTTTAAATGAGAAGGTGTGTCCAAACTTTTGGTCTGTACTGTACAACAATCTATTAAAGTCTATTTTAACACTATTTTAATAACCAGTCTGAATAAAATTCTATGTATTTTAACTGAATTTAAATAAAATAATTTCGCTTTGAGGATATTGATTGATTGCTGAAATGAATTGTAATTAAGAGTTCATTTTAAAAAATTTAATCTGTGTTAAATTTAGTGTATTTTACAACACTATAAATGTTCAGTTTTGGCCTCATTTTATACAATATATAAAATGTATATATATATATATATTTTTACACACACACACACACACACACACATATATATATATATATATATATATATATATATATATATATATATATATAAATATATATATGTAAGATATTATTTCTGAAGTGCACAATGATTGTAAACATGCGATTCGAACCCTATTATTCAAAATTATATTACATTTTATGGTAAATTGTCACAAAAAAAAATCATTTTATATTTTCATTTCAAGTGCAAAAATACATTTCAAGTGAATTAATGCAGACTGTGTATATATATATATATATATATATATATATATATATATATATATATATATATATTAATATTATATATTAAAAACCATTTAAAATACATTAACAAATGCACACACTTGAAATTTAAATAAATTATTTTACATATGCTTTATTAGTACATCAACATAGAACACAACAGAATTACAATGAACACTTCAGTATGTTATAAAACATAGTCATGAAAGCACACTCTTTAAGTACATTTAAGTAGCCTTACATTTTCTGCAAATACACTTTTTTTTGCCATTAGATAGAGTGAGTTATAAATATGGCTGTATGTTAAACAGTGATTTTGGATCCTTTAGGAATTCTTCAAATAGGTCATTTTGTGCTTTTCCATCCTTTTCCGACTTCTTCTCTTTATTTAGCCTTTTTAACTTTTTCTCCGCCCAGCTGAAAGGACCAGCTCTTATTTTCCCTTTGGTCTTAGGCTTCTCTTGACCTTTTAAACATTGTTGGTTCTCTTTCTTAGGACCATGGTTGTAGTCTACGCAGAACAGCCTCGTCAGTCGCTCATCCAGTTCCTTAGCTTTTCGTAACGCTTCAGCTTTGGAGTCTCCACATGTCTTTTTCCCAGAGTCACTTGACTGCTCCAGAACCTTAGGATGGACCTTCTCAAACTTTCCTTTCTGCTTCACCACAGCATCCAGCGTCTGCTCATGATCAGCCTTCTCAATCTCTCTGAAAGGTATCTGTGTCTCTGTGTGCTCCACAAACTCATCATCTCCAGATTCAATGTCCATTAGGACGAGTAATGAAGCGGCAGACTTTGGCTTCACCTCAACACATTTAGGAATTTGTCTTGGAGGAACCATAACTCGGTCCGTCGATTGTTCTTCCACTGAATGAGACAGAGATTCTGGAGTTGGTTCTGCCCATGATGGTCCTTCAGCTGGTGGAGCCAGATGTTGAGATGCTCTTTGAACCATCTTGGGTCCTTGAACAAAAGATCCAGCAGGTTTTGGAGCAAAATGTCTAGAGGTTCTTTGAATCATCAGTCGCTCAGCTACTGGTTGCAGTGGTGTACTCTTGATGGCTGGTGGAACCAGGTTTAGAGAGGCCCTTTGAACCATCTGTGGTTCCCCCTCTGGTGACTTAGAGGATGTAGACCTGGACATTGATCTTATTTGTTTTAGCGTTAGCTTCTGTGGAACCGCCCATGATTCTGTGGCTGGTTGAGCCTGGTGTCTAGATGTCTTTGGAACCATCTCAGGGTCCACCACAAAAGAACGACGCAGAGGTTTGGTCTCAGTAGCTTTTGGAGCAAAATGCCTGGAGACTTCTTGAACCATCAGTGGTTTATCAACTGATTGCAGTGGTCTGCTCTCAATGGCTTGTGGTTGTGGAGATGGGTATTGAGAAACACTTTGAACTGGAAGTTCTGCCATTGATAAAGGAGGTTCTTCCACTGATGATTTTATGAAGGAAGAGCCAGGCAGGTGTTTAACCTCAATGGCTGGTAAAGCTGGGTGTTGAGATACCCTCTGAACCAGCAATGGCTCTTCCCTTGATGATGGAGATCTGGTCTCAGTGGCCAGTGGAGGCAGGTGTCGAGGGACCCTTTTAGCCACCAATGGTTCTTCCACTGATGACTTTATGAAGGGAGAACCAGCAAGGGTTTTGATCTCAGTGGCTGGTGGAGTTGGTTGTGGTTTGACCTCAATACGTAATGGAGTTGGGTCTTTGGTCTCCTCTTCCTTCATTGTTTTGTTTCTCTTCTCTTTATCCTCTCTGTTGGTCTCATGTTCACTTCTTGTTACCATAATCTTTCTTTTTTCTTCAGCCTGCCTGATTTCCTCATTCTCACTCCATCCCTTCATCATCATCTCATCCTTTTGACCTTCTTTCGTATTTTTCTTTATCTGGCCAATATTGCCAACATCAAAGGGTCTACTCACCCCTTCCATTGGGGCCCATTCTGGTACTGTCCACCTCTGCACCTCCTTTTTTGTTCTCCTTTTGGGTATGCAGTGAACATAACATTGAATCCATTTAAACAGACTGCGAAACAGTGCCATTCTAAAACACGCATGAAGGCGATGTTTGTTCATCAAGAATAACAGGTTTGTCTTAATTTGAAATGGTTTAGTAAAGTGATGAATTTTGTTGTAGCTGAAAGCCAAAAAAACTGATGAAAAAACATTTGATGAAAGATAATGTTACTATTTGTCTCCACAATGTTACTGTTATACGTTTTTCATGAAAAAGTGCTGAATCTTTTGATATGAGCTATTATTGTAAATTATATGAGATTAGGTTGTTCATAACCTTTTGATAGCAGACATGAATGTTACTGTTCTTTTTTAACTGATGTTAAAAACTGCATTTTTCACAAGTTATCTAACTGTTGTAAATTATATGAGATTTGGTTGTTCATAACCTTTTGATAACAGACATGAATTCTTTTTTAAATGAATGTTAAAAAACAGAATTTTTCACAAGTTATCTCACTGTTGTAAATCTGACTGATATTGTCATGTATTACATACAGTCATGCCCACAAATATTGGCACCCTTGGCAAATATGATCAAATAAGGCTGTGAAAATTCATCTGCATTGTTAATCTTTTTGATGTTTTATTTGAAAAATTCACAAAAATGTATCCTTTCATTGGATAATAAGAATTTAAAATGGGGGGAAATATCATTATGAAATAAATGTTTTTCTCTAATACACATTGGCCACAATTAAGGACACCCTTTTATTGAATTATTTTTTAAATCTCCATTTGCCAGTTTAACAGCTCAAAACTGTCTCCTATAATGCCTTATGAGGTTAGAGAACACCTGACAAGAGATCAGAGACCATTCCTTCATCCAGAATCACTCCAGACCCTTCAGATTCCCAGCTTCTCCTCTTCACTTCACTCCTCTTATTTTCTGTAGGGTTCAGGTCAGAGGACTGGAATGGCTATAGCAGAAACTTGGGTTTGAGCTCAGTGACACATTTCGGTGTTGTTTTTGAGGTTTGTGTTTGGATTATTGTACGGTTGAATGATCCAAACATGGCCCATTATAAGATTTCTAACAGAGTCAGTCACTTTTTGATTTTTTATCTGTTGGTATTTGATAGAATCCATGATGCCATGTGTGTAAACAAGATGTCCAGGACCTCCAGCAGAAATATAGGCCCACAACATCAAAAATACAGCAGTATATTTCACTGTACACATGGGGTACTTTTTATCCCTGTTTTCACCAAACCCATCTTGAGATCTTGAGTGTTTACTGCTAAAAAGCTCATTTTTAGTTTCATCTGATCATAGAAGCCAGACCCATTTAAAGTTCCAGTCATGGCTGATAACTGAATATGCTTTAGTTTGTTTTTGGATGAGCTAGGAGATTTTTTCTTGAAACCCTCCCAAACAACATGTGTTGATGTAGGTTC
>NC_068390.1:7808873-7828873 GCF_023724105.1 Carassius gibelio
ATATAAATATATATATGTAAGATATTATTTCTGAAGTGCACAATGATTGTAAACATGCGATTCGAACCCTATTATTCAAAATTATATTACATTTTATGGTAAATTGTCACAAAAAAAAATCATTTTATATTTTCATTTCAAGTGCAAAAATACATTTCAAGTGAATTAATGCAGACTGTGTATATATATATATATATATATATATATATATATATATATATATATATATATATATATATATATATATATTAATATTATATATTAAAAACCATTTAAAATACATTAACAAATGCACACACTTGAAATTTAAATAAATTATTTTACATATGCTTTATTAGTACATCAACATAGAACACAACAGAATTACAATGAACACTTCAGTATGTTATAAAACATAGTCATGAAAGCACACTCTTTAAGTACATTTAAGTAGCCTTACATTTTCTGCAAATACACTTTTTTTTGCCATTAGATAGAGTGAGTTATAAATATGGCTGTATGTTAAACAGTGATTTTGGATCCTTTAGGAATTCTTCAAATAGGTCATTTTGTGCTTTTCCATCCTTTTCCGACTTCTTCTCTTTATTTAGCCTTTTTAACTTTTTCTCCGCCCAGCTGAAAGGACCAGCTCTTATTTTCCCTTTGGTCTTAGGCTTCTCTTGACCTTTTAAACATTGTTGGTTCTCTTTCTTAGGACCATGGTTGTAGTCTACGCAGAACAGCCTCGTCAGTCGCTCATCCAGTTCCTTAGCTTTTCGTAACGCTTCAGCTTTGGAGTCTCCACATGTCTTTTTCCCAGAGTCACTTGACTGCTCCAGAACCTTAGGATGGACCTTCTCAAACTTTCCTTTCTGCTTCACCACAGCATCCAGCGTCTGCTCATGATCAGCCTTCTCAATCTCTCTGAAAGGTATCTGTGTCTCTGTGTGCTCCACAAACTCATCATCTCCAGATTCAATGTCCATTAGGACAAGTAATGAAGCGGCAGACTTTGGCTTCACCTCAACACATTTAGGAATTTGTCTTGGAGGAACCATAACTCGGTCCGTCGATTGTTCTTCCACTGAATGAGACAGAGATTCTGGAGTTGGTTCTGCCCATGATGGTCCTTCAGCTGGTGGAGCCAGATGTTGAGATGCTCTTTGAACCATCTTGGGTCCTTGAACAAAAGATCCAGCAGGTTTTGGAGCAAAATGTCTAGAGGTTCTTTGAATCATCAGTCGCTCAGCTACTGGTTGCAGTGGTGTACTCTTGATGGCTGGTGGAACCAGGTTTAGAGAGGCCCTTTGAACCATCTGTGGTTCCCCCTCTGGTGACTTAGAGGATGTAGACCTGGACATTGATCTTATTTGTTTTAGCGTTAGCTTCTGTGGAACCGCCCATGATTCTGTGGCTGGTTGAGCCTGGTGTCTAGATGTCTTTGGAACCATCTCAGGGTCCACCACAAAAGAACGACGCAGAGGTTTGGTCTCAGTAGCTTTTGGAGCAAAATGCCTGGAGACTTCTTGAACCATCAGTGGTTTATCAACTGATTGCAGTGGTCTGCTCTCAATGGCTTGTGGTTGTGGAGATGGGTATTGAGAAACACTTTGAACTGGAAGTTCTGCCATTGATAAAGGAGGTTCTTCCACTGATGATTTTATGAAGGAAGAGCCAGGCAGGTGTTTAACCTCAATGGCTGGTAAAGCTGGGTGTTGAGATACCCTCTGAACCAGCAATGGCTCTTCCCTTGATGATGGAGATCTGGTCTCAGTGGCCAGTGGAGGCAGGTGTCGAGGGACCCTTTTAGCCACCAATGGTTCTTCCACTGATGACTTTATGAAGGGAGAACCAGCAAGGGTTTTGATCTCAGTGGCTGGTGGAGTTGGTTGTGGTTTGACCTCAATACGTAATGGAGTTGGGTCTTTGGTCTCCTCTTCCTTCATTGTTTTGTTTCTCTTCTCTTTATCCTCTCTGTTGGTCTCATGTTCACTTCTTGTTACCATAATCTTTCTTTTTTCTTCAGCCTGCCTGATTTCCTCATTCTCACTCCATCCCTTCATCATCATCTCATCCTTTTGACCTTCTTTCGTATTTTTCTTTATCTGGCCAATATTGCCAACATCAAAGGGTCTACTCACCCCTTCCATTGGGGCCCATTCTGGTACTGTCCACCTCTGCACCTCCTTTTTTGTTCTCCTTTTGGGTATGCAGTGAACATAACATTGAATCCATTTAAACAGACTGCGAAACAGTGCCATTCTAAAACACTGCTGCAGAATACTGCCAATGTGCTGTGAAATGTCTACCAAGAGTCTCTTCGGAGCTGCAAAGCGAATGGTTGGGTTAAATATCCACAAAAGATCTGTTCTAGTGTATCTGACAACAATTGTACCAGATAGCAGTCAGAGCAGCAACTTAACAGCTTTCAGATTACTATGACATCATAAGTAGTCCTATCATACACTTTATCTCAAGTCTTGATGATTTATGACCCTGATTTATGGCCGTACAGTCCGTGTAGATTGACAGGTAGTCAGAAGTGTGCATGGTCAGTTTGGATTGATTTATGACTATAAGGCCTGTCAGTCAAAGCGGTTGCCATGCCACTGGGTCCTGTGACCCTTGATTGACATGGCAGAGGTGTGTAAATCAAAAGATCAAAGAGATCTCAGATTTGACTTGTGTTGTGTTTATTACTGGATATATGATGGTTGTATCTGTAACCAGAGCTGTGGGGGGTTTCTGTGAAGTTCCTTTCTGGCTTGTTGTTCACACCTAAAGACAGTGGGAGGTGTTTGGGTTCTTCCTGGGGGAAAAAAATGGCTGTGCAAAAGTGAGGGTTTTGACGTCCTGACAGGATCAATGTTTGTTTGATCTATATGGTGTTGATACCTAGGCACCGACAGGCCACATGCTCCCCGTCTACAAACACATTTGAAAAGGAGGACGATGTCTGGTGTCTTTCCAGGTGAGAATTTCAAAGAGTGAGAGAGACCATTATCTAAATCATCAACTAACCAAGCCGCTTTAGAGATAAATAATTGAATGTTATCTGGAATTAATAAAATCAAACAAGCATTCCTTAATGTTAAGAAAATACTATCCATAATATGTTATGTGTAAAAGGAGTTGAAATCTCACGCTAATTTTAAAACCGACTTTAAACACACACACACACATTGGTTTTCCATGTTCTATGGGACATCCCGTAGACGTAATGTTTTTTAGACTGTACAAATTGTATTTTGCATCACCATACACCAACCTTACACTTAAACCTACCCTTTACACAAAATCTCTTTCATTTTAAGATTTTCAAAAACACTTCATTCTGTATGATTTATAAACTTGTTTCCTCACAGGGACAAAAACAATCCCCAAGGATTTTGGATATTGCCATCATTGTTCCCCATAACATGGGGTATACCTGAACCACACACACACACACACAGTAAAACTGAGTAAACAAAATTTGAATTATGAGCAAAACCTTATTTGTTGTTTTTACGTTGTGTTATGTATGTATTTTTTAATTTAATAATCTAACCTGTAGATAGTATGTGTACTGTAAATGAACAAATATACATTTGACTTAAACTCAGTAAAATAATTACACCTACCATTTTAAACATGTTTAAAAGATTACACATTGTGTGTCACTAAAGCAAGGCACACTGTCTATTGTCTTAAAAAATGTTTAAATAACCTGATGACCAGCATTGTTTCTTTAGATCATTTATGCACACAAGTGCTTTTTTCGCACGAGTAGAAAACTCTTTGGATGTGTTTGGCAAACATCATTTCTACATCTTAAATGCATGACTGAACTTTTCTCATTCGACAGAAATACTATTTTCTAATTATTTACCCGGCCTATAACACTTGGTGTAAATGTTCTTACCTAGAACAGAAAACATACACTTTGACTATTTGACTATTTTGTAGGCATCATGTAATGTTAAATGGTTTACTAAAAAAAATTTGCACCAGCAGCTGTGATTTTCAAAATGAAAGAAATGTACAAGCTAAGGATGTTTCAACTATTATCATCATTTCCTTTTGACTCTGATAAACTGGTAATGAATTTTCTATGCAAGTGACACGATATACAGTTCTCGTACTATTTGTGTAGATAGCTGTGCTAAAACATTTATGACTATTTTTGCATGCCAGCAGATTATGTCAAGGGTGTTTCACATCTAGGAATCACAATGTTTTTTAAATGACATTTTTCTTACACCTCAAGATTTAGCCATATCAAGATTTTGGACGGCCGTTCACAATTTGTTTGTTGGACTGTACGTTTTTAGGTGATCTCTGTGTGGTGTCATCATAATAGGAATAAATGAAAATTAAGAAATTAAGTTACAATTTTTCTCTTTGAGATATTTCTTTTAGTGCAACTTTGTGTCTGTCCAAAAAGTGTGATCACATGAAGCATCGACACAACAAAAAATTAAGTCTAGCTGTTTTACACTTAAAACTATTACAACCTAAACAAATGAAATGGTTCCACTGAAAGATGCCCACTCGTTTAAGTTTGAGCATGTTAAAGTTTCCACACTCCTGTGTAGAGATAAATTTTATCCATAACCTTTTGTGTATTCACGTGACCAAATCACTAAGAAAGAGAGTATAGCAAGAAAGCAAATGTTTACAATGCATGTAAAATTCAGAATACAATTGTTAAAAAAAAAATTATGTTGATTTGTAAATGGTATTTTTTTATTAATCCACTAGATTAAGTCATCTTGTTCAGATAGCAGATGAAACCATTCACATTTTGTTTGTTTGGCCGTTTTTGTTTTAAGACTCCTGTAAGTTCATGTTATGGGAAAGAGAGCAGGGTGAGCACATCCTATTCATTTAAGAAAAAGTATTAAACATTTGACCAAACTTTTTTATTATTTTGACAAAACACAACAACATTAAAGAATGTTATCCGTTCCTATGGCCATCTTCTTTGACTCAAATGAAGCAACATCTCTGGTGTATGTAAGCATCTACAATGTGTGTATGTGCTAAACATCTGTTTCTCCACTTCTGCCAGATTTGTTAGATTGGCTTTTGTTGTAATACAGACACATTTGAGAACTATGATGTTCTCACTTTTGTAATGGTTATAGAAAAATTCAAACATAACTTTTGCATACGGAGCAAAACTGACTAAAAAATCACTGAATTAAAAAATGCAAAAGTGTGTACGGCATTTGGCAAAACAGGATTTTAGCTGTAATGAGCACATAAGACAAAAATTGTCAATGTGTGACTTGTAAATATATTCTATTTTATTTTATTTATTTATTTATTTTGACCAGAGATAGTCGACTGATCTGTTTACATGTTGTTTTGCCATTTTCTGATGAAGAGTTTTCTCTGACTGTGGTCAAACATACAGTGCCTGTTCATAGGAATTTTTACAGCATAACTACAGCAAAAAAATATCGCCCCTACATCTAGAGCTCTTGTTCATATAGCTGATGATGGTGTTCACATTTGTATTTGTCGTACTCGTTAGTTTCAACATTTCTACTGGACATTAAAGAGTAGGCCTGTGTGTACTCCCTTTATGTCAGAAGCATTAACATCTACTGTGTGCTAAGAATTTTCTGCTTTCTCCACTTTTGGTGGATTTACTAGAGGGACTATGTGACCTTGTTGTAATGTGATTACGTTTAAGATCCATATGATTGCACTAAACCCCCCTTGAATAGGTTATAGACATACTCTTTTATACAGGAAATGTTTCCACAACAGAAATATGTATCAGAATAACAAATACCTAATTTGAAAATATGAAATCCTCTCTTCTAAACTATTGTGAAAACTTTTAATGTTGATCCGGCCCACCAGCCGTGTATCTTTTTCATTGTTTTTTAGATAAAGACTATTCTCAGAGTTTGGTAAACAGGCAAAAACATGAACAAAATGTAGTACAAGATGATTAAATGATTGTCAAGAGACTGTTTAAACTGAGATTGTGATGCACTTTAGAGCTTTTTCTGGTCTGCCAGTGTCACAAAGACACAACATTTTCAATCAACTTGAAAATGAGTCCTGCCATTTTCTGTTCTGACTGTTACACTTAATACAAACCCGTCTATTACACTTAAAGTTAGACATTAAAAGTCATGGATGCCACAGGAACTATTTCTCTGTTTCTCTAAACATCACACTAAATAAACCAGAGATCACATGTAGAAAGAATTCATTGAAAGGGGCATGTTTTAGTCCATTTTAGATGGTCTGCACCAACACATGTTTTAGATGTTTTAGGTATTCATCAGACTAACAGGTTTGATTCGGGAAACACACACAACTGGAACTGAGTGTTGTCATGTCTTTATAATTGATCTACTTTTACTTTTAAAACAACACAGTGTGAAATTATGGTCTTCGACAGCATGGGCCCCTGAAATGTTGTAGTATATCTTTGTTTTCACAAAATATCTAAACATTTATCTATCTTAAAATATTAGTTATTACGTGTTTACAAAGTTGTCATGTCTGACGTTTACATTTTTAAGAACATCTGATATAGTTTATCATCTTTTACATTTTATAACGTATATTTCACAAAACCTTGACGCCTGAAAAACGGGTTTAGCATCAGTCCACATTTCAGTTGTTAGCCAGAAAATGCAAGTGAGCCGAGATTTCATTACTGAGATTATCTACATGATGTGAAACTAGCTCACAGTTACATTAGAGTTTTGGGGTTCTAGTTTATGTTGAATAGTGTTTGTTACTGCTCCAAATGTTTAACACCACATTACTCCATTGTGAAGATATGTACTGTACAAAAAGTTTTTCACTGTAGTAGTCCAACTCTGAAACCAGACCAAACAAAAATGAGCTTGAGCCTTAGTTGTGGCAGAATTAAAATGTTTTCTTTTTATCTTTCCATGATTTGTGCGTGTTGTTCTGAACCATGGTTTCATTTTAAACATCACAATCGTATTGTATTGTCATGCATGATTGTAAAGAGTTTTGTGTGTGTCAGTCTCTGGATTTTTTATTTTTTTTTTGCAAACAGAACTGCTGTAATGTTAGCGAGCTCTTTGTGTTGTCTGCTTTACTGTGTTTATATACGTAAGATTTCTTTAAATTTGCTCGATTAAAGTATTTAATACAGTTTTGGGTAATGTGTGTGTGAATATAGAGGATCTTTACAAATATTTTTTCTTGAAATAGCCATGTAACACTCTGAATCGAGACTGCTTCTTTTAAATATAACATTACACATTTTTCATGAGCTCAGACCCATTGTTTTATAAACCACGAAAGATTAAAATGTGATTCAACTTTTTATTTCAACAATACATTTTTGAATATACATTCATACACTGAAGTAGTGAAGAAAATGGTCAAATTGGCATTATTAACAAACAGTAATAATGACATTACAGGTGGTCTAGCCAGAAAAGAAAATCTCTACAGGCCATCATGTTTTGTTCTAGTATGTAGTTGACATAAGTTTGAACAATCTCACATGTCATGGAACCATAATTTTTTGAAACCAACAATGTACATAAATCTGTTACACATGTACACAGACAGAGAACCTGGTTAATGTCCATCTCATCGTCACATTCAGACAGCACATCCAGAACTTTTCTAGTCGTTACACAGACTGATTCTTTACTGGTAATAAACATACTAGTCAAATCACGCCATGGGTTATTTTTCAGGCTTCTTACAACATTCATTTCATTCTTAAGATTTTTTACACACTTGGTATCCCCAGTACAATCATGATTTGGATTCTCTATGACAGCATGCATCAGTTTGATCATTTGTTCTCGGTAACACTGTTTAAACATAGTGTCTATGTAGTCTGTTACATGACACTCTTACCCCGGGGTGCAGTCACACTTCATCTGATCATCCGTAGTGGCGCCAGAACTCCAGTTGCAATCCATCTGCTTTTGCGCAGCGTCAGACATCCTTTTCAGAATTTAATTCAAGAGATAAACTTTGTACCCTAATCAATATAGAATGTTGTCACCATTTCCCAGAATCTGGACTGACTGTATTAATCCACGACGATCCAGGCCTTGTTCAATTTCAGTTTCAATTTCTGGTTTATGGTTCAGATCCGTCGAAGCCTTATTATTTGAAAAATTAGAGAGTGCATCAGTTTCAGACAAATTTGATTGTTGAAGCTGATTCTGTCAGTCCACGTAGATGATGTTTTGATCGACAAGATGTTGCAGTAGCTCCGCTGACCGTGCTGTAAAACCCTTGTTCGCAGATCTAGGAAAACCTGCGATAACTGCAGAGTTTATGAGGTCAGCCGCTCACAGGGGATGAAGACTAGCCATAGTCACGAAGAAGTAGTGGTGGATATTGTGTACATTTGAACAAAAAAATAAAAATGGGTGGTCTTGTTTCTATGTTTCAAATGTTGGTTGGTTGTTGAGATGGGGTGTTGCACTCTAAAAGTGGAGGAGGGTGAAGGGGCCTAATTAGGAATGTGTTTTGACCGGCGAAGCCTAGCTTATGTCACCAAAGAGAATTCTGTCATTTTCACTGGAAGATATTTGGATTAAAGATTACAAGGTTTATTAGGATTTTTGTTAAGACACTTGTTTCAAGTAACGGTAATGTATTGTGCCTTGGGAAAACTTAATCCAACAGCCATTTATTAAACACAGAGCAAGGAACACATAGAAGGGTGATTAAACACTGAAAAAGAAACATTACAACATCATTGTTCAGGTTTGTTATACCGAATACACTATTATCTGACTGATCATTCGGTTTTAAAATAAATTTAAATTGACTTGTTTATCATTGAAAAAATTGTGTTCAACATGGGTATGTCACATTGCTCAAAATATAGTCTCTTTTTGCAGCATTCGTAAGAGTTGACCTCAGGAAGGGGCCAGTCACGATCAGACTCATCAGAGTCAAAGTTTGTTTCAAAGTCCTCCCGACGTTTATTTATCTGCATGAGATAATTCTGGTCATGAAGCGTTTTGTTCCAACAGGATGCTATAGATATGTAGTCTGGTGGCTTTCTTGCATAGTACCGCATACCAGGCGTTGTACCATCCCATTGGAAAATGTACCAGATGTTTTCATCCATATTAAAGTTTCTCCAAATTTGATTGTAGAAGTATGCCCAGTCTACGGCGGTCAAAAGCAGGTAGGTGCATTCGGATGTATATTCTTCATAAGATTCCAAAACGTAGAGCTTCACAATCTGCAACTCTTTGTCAAACACAAATCTCCCCACACGATCATAAGACACGGTGAAATCTTGTTTCACAATATCTTCATCTTCACTGAGAACTTTTCTTATGCTCTTCCCTTGATTTTTTCCTTGGTACAAAAGTCAGCTCCTCTCTCATTTCAGCAGAACTTCTTGGCGGTGTTACACACATCATTCTTCTAGATGTTTCAGGACTGTTTGGAGCAGCGGCCGCCATTGTAACAGGAGCATGCAGAAAGTCTTCTGTGGTTAACTATATGCCCCTAAAGCTTTTTTAAGTATCACACTTGGAAAGTAGGTAGGACCCCACAGGTGTGAAACAATCAAGGATGTGACACCTTCAGTAGTCATAAAACATTGGATGCTTTAGCACATTCAGTGAGATTATTTTCTCTTAAACAATGTATGTTTTCCTTGTGAACAAAGCATCAAAATTATCTTTCTAGTAAATCTAAAGTACACTGTTGCATGCTGGTTTTGTTTACACCTTAAGTTTGTGATGACCACTAATATAATTTAATAATGTACAAATCGGCCGAGAACTATAATTATTATGAATGTGTTAATGTTATATTTAAAAGAAGCACAGTCTTGGTTCAGAGTGTTAGATGGATATTTCAAGAAAAAATATTTGTAAAGATCCTCTATATTCACACACACATTACCCAAAACTGTGTTAAATACTTTAATCGAGCAAATTTAAAGAAATCTGACGTATATAAACACAATAAAGCAGACAACACAAACAGCTCGCTAACATTACAGCAGTTCTGTTTGCAAAAAAAAATAAAAAATCCAGAGACTGACACACACAAAACTCTTTACAATCATGCATGACAATACAATACGATTGTGATGTTTAAAATGAAACCATGGTTCAGAACAACACGCACAAATCATGGAAAGATAAAAAGAAAACATTTTAATTCTGCCACAACTAAGGCTCAAGCTCATTTTTGTTTGGTCTGGTTTCAGAGTTGGACTACTACAGTGAAAAACTTTTTGTACAGTACATATCTTCACAATGGAGTAATGTGGTGTTAAACATTTGGAGCAGTAACAAACACTATTCAACATAAACTAGAACCCCAAAACTCTAATGTAACTGTGAGCTAGTTTCACATCATGTAGATAATCTCAGTAATGAAATCTCGGCTCACTTGCATTTTCTGGCTAACAACTGAAATGTGGACTGATGCTAAACCCGTTTTTCAGGCGTCAAGGTTTTGTGAAATATACGTTATAAAATGTAAAAGATGATAAACTATATCAGATGTTCTTAAAAATGTAAACGTCAGACATGACAACTTTGTAAACATGTAATAACTAATATTTTAAGATAGATAAATGTTTAGATATTTTGTGAAAACAAAGATATACTACAACATTTCAGGGGCCCATGCTGTCGAAGACCATAATTTCACACTGTGTTGTTTTAAAAGTAAAAGTAGATCAATTATAAAGACATGACAACACTCAGTTCCAGTTGTGTGTGTTTCCCGAATCAAACCTGTTAGTCTGATGAATACCTAAAACATCTAAAACATGTGTTGGTGCAGACCATCTAAAATGGACTAAAACATGCCCCTTTCAATGAATTCTTTCTACATGTGATCTCTGGTTTATTTAGTGTGATGTTTAGAGAAACAGAGAAATAGTTCCTGTGGCATCCATGACTTTTAATGTCTAACTTTAAGTGTAATAGACGGGTTTGTATTAAGTGTAACAGTCAGAACAGAAAATGGCAGGACTCATTTTCAAGTTGATTGAAAATGTTGTGTCTTTGTGACACTGGTAGACCAGAAAAAGCTCTAAAGTGCATCACAATCTCAGTTTAAACAGACTCTTGACAATCATTTAATCATCTTGTACTACATTTTGTTCATGTTTTTGCCTGTTTACCAAACTCTGAGAATAGTCTTTATCTAAAAAACAATGAAAAAGATACACGGCTGGTGGGCCGGATCAACATTAAAAGTTTTCACAATAGTTTAGAAGAGAGGATTTCATATTTTCAAATTAGGTATTTGTTATTCTGATACATATTTCTGTTGTGGAAACATTTCCTGTATAAAAGAGTATGTCTATAACCTATTCAAGGGGGGTTTAGTGCAATCATATGGATCTTAAACGTAATCACATTACAACAAGGTCACATAGTCCCTCTAGTAAATCCACCAAAAGTGGAGAAAGCAGAAAATTCTTAGCACACAGTAGATGTTAATGCTTCTGACATAAAGGGAGTACACATAGGCCTACTCTTTAATGTCCAGTAGAAATGTTGAAACTAACGAGTACGACAAATACAAATGTGAACACCATCATCAGCTATATGAACAAGAGCTCTAGATGTAGGGGCGATATTTTTTTGCTGTAGTTATGCTGTAAAAATTCCTATGAACAGGCACTGTATGTTTGACCACAGTCAGAGAAAACTCTTCATCAGAAAACGGCAAAACAACATGTAAACAGATCAGTCGACTATCTCTGGTAAAAATAAATAAAATAAAATAGAATATATTTACAAGTCACACATTGACAATTTTTGTCTTATGTGCTCATTACAGCTAAAATCCTGTTTTGCCAAATGCCGTACACACTTTTGCATTTTTTAATTCAGTGATTTTTTAGTCAGTTTTGCTCCGTATGCAAAAATTATGTTTGAATTTTTCTATAACCATTACAAAAGTGAGAACATCATAGTTCTCAAATGTGTCTGTATTACAACAAAAGCCCATCTAACAAATCTGGCAGAAGTGGAGAAACAGATGTTTAGCACATACACACATTGTAGATGCTTACATACACATGTTGCTTCATTTGAGTCAAAGAAGATGGGAACGGATAACATTCTTTAATGTTGTTGTGTTTTGTCAAAATAATAAAAAAGTTTGGTCAAATGTTTAATACTTTTTCTTAAATGAATAGGATGTGCTCACCCTGCTCTCTTTCCCATAACATGAACTTACAGGAGTCTTCAAACAAAAACGGCCAAACAAACAAAATGTGAATGGTTTCATCTGCTATCTGAACAAGATGACTTAATCTAGTGGATTAATAAAAATACCATTTACAAATCAACATAATTTTTTTTAACAATTGTATTCTGAATTTTATATGCATTGTAAACATTTGCTTTCTTGCTATACTCTCCTTCTTAGTGATTTGGTCACGTGAATACACAAAAGGTTATGGATAAAATTTATCTCTACACAGGAGTGTGGAAACTTTAACATGCTCAAACTTAAACGAGTGGGCATCTTTCAGTGGAACCATTTCATTTGTTTAGGTTGTAATAGTTTTAAGTGTAAAACAGCTAGACTTCATTTTTTGTTGTGTCGATGCTTCATGTGATCACACTTTTTGGACAGACACAAAGTTGCACTAAAAGAAATATCTCGAAGAGAAAAACTGTAACTTAATTTCTTAATTTTCATTTATTCCTATTATGATGACACCACACAGAGATCACCTAAAAACGTACAGTCCAACAAACAAATTGTGAACGGCCGTCCAAAATCTTGATATGGCTAAATCTTGAGGTGTAAGAAAAATGTCATTTACAAAACATTGTGATTCTTAGATGTGAAACACCCTTGACATAATCTGCTGGCATGCAAAAATAGTCATAAATGTTTTAGCACAGCTATCTACACAAATAGTACGAGAACTGTATATCGTGTCACTTGCATAGAAAATTCATTACGAGTTTATCAGAGTCAAAAGGAAATGATGATAATAGTTGAAACATCCTTAGCTTGTACATTTCTTTCATTTTGAAAATCACAGCTGCTGGTGCAATTTTTTTTTTTTTGTAAACCATTTAACATTACATGACGCCTACAAAATAGTCAAATAGTCAAAGTGTATGTTTTCTGTTCTAGGTAAGAACATTTACACCAAGTGTTATAGGCCGGGTAAATAATTAGAAAATAGTATTTCTGTCGAATGAGAAAAGTTCAGTCATGCATTTAAGATGTAGAAATGATGTTTTTGCCAAACACATCCAAAGAGTTTTCTACTCGTGCGAAAAAAGCACTTGTGTGCATAAATGATCTAAAGAAACAATGCTGGTCATCAGGTTATTTAAACATTTTTTAAGACAATAGACAGTGTGCCTTGCTTTAGTGACACACAATGTGTAATCTTTTAAACATGTTTAAAATGGTAGGTGTAATTATTTTACTGAGTTTGAGCTAAATGTATATTTGTTCATTTACAGTACACATACTACAGGTTAGATTATTAAATTAAAACATTTCTTACATAACACAAAGTAAAAACAACAAATACGAATTTGCTCATAAATAATATTTAGTTTACTCAGTTTTACTGTGTGTGTGTGTGTGTGTGTGTGTGGTTCAGGTATACCCCATGTTATGGGGAACAATGATGGCAATATCCAAAATCCTTGGGGATTGTTTTTGTCCCTGTGAGGAAACAAGTTTATAAATCATACAGAATGAAGTGTTTTTGAAAATCTTAAAATGAAAGAGATTTTGTGTAAAGGGTAGGTTTAAGTGTAAGGTTGGTGTATGGTGATGCAAAATACAATTTTTACAGTCTAAAAAAGCATTACGTCTACGGGATGTCCCATAGAACATGGAAAACCAATTTGTGTGTGTGTGTGTGTGTGTGTGTGTGTTTAAAGTCGTTTTTAAAATTAGCGTGAAATTTCAACTCCTTTTACACATCACATATTATGGATAGTATTTTCTTAAAATTAAGGAATGCTTGTTTGATTTTATTAATTCCAGATAACATTCAATTATTTATCTCTTCAGCGACTTGGTTAGTTGTTGATGTAGATAATGGTCTCTCTCACTCTTTGAAATTCTCACCTGGAAAGACACCAGACATCGTCCTCCTTTTCAAATGTGTTTGTAGACGGGGAGCATGTGGCCTGTCGGTGCCTAGGTATCAACACCATATAGATCAAACAAACATTGATCCTGTCAAGACGTCAAAACCCTCACTTTTGCACAGCCATTTTTTTTTTCCCAGGAAGAACCCAAACACCTCCCACTGTCTTTAGGTGTGAACAACAAGCCAGAAAGGAACTTCACAGAAACCCCCCACAGCTCTGGTTACAGATACAACCATCATATATCCAGTAATAAACACAACACAAGTCAAATCTGAGATCTCTTTGATCTTTTGATTTACACACCTCTGCCATGTCAATCAAGGGTCACAGGACCCAGTGGCATGGCAACCGCTTTGACTGACAGGCCTTATAGTCATAAATCAATCCAAACTGACCATGCACACTTCTGACTACCTGTCAATCTACACGGACTGTACGGCCATAAATCAGGCCATAAATCAGGGTAATAAATCATCAAGACTTGAGATAAAGTGTATGATAGGACTACTGTTAATTCATAGTTTTGATGCCTTCAGTGTGAATCTACAATTTTTCATAGTCATGAAAATAAAGAAAACTCTTTAAATGAGAAGGTGTGCCCAAACTTTTGGTTTGTACTGTACAACAATCTATTAAAGTCTATTTTAACACTATTTTAATAAGCAGTCTGAATAAAATTCAATGTATTTTAACTGAATTTAAATAAAATAATTTTGCTTTAAGGATATTGATTGATTGCTGAAATGAATTGTAATTAAGAGTTCATTTTAAAACATTTTTAAAACATTTACTCTGTGTTCAATTTAGTGTATTTTACAACACTATAAATGTGCAGTTTTGGCCTCAATTTATACAATATAATTTGTAAAAAAAAAAATATATATATATATGTAAGATATTATTTCTGAAAGGCACAATGATAATAAACATGAGATTCGAACCATATTATTCAAAATTATATTACATTTTATGGTAAATTGTCACCAAAAAAATCATTTTATATTTTCATTTCAAGTGCAAAAGTACATTTCAAGTCAATTAATGCAGACTGTATATATATATATATATATATATATATATATATATATATATATATATATATATATATATATATATATATATATATTAATATTATATATTAAAAAGCATTTAAAATACATTAACAAATGCACACACTTGAAATTTGAATGAATTCTTTATTCTTTTACATATGCTTTATTAGTACATCAACATAGAACACAACAGAATTACAATGAACACTTCAGTATGTTATAAAACATAGTCATGAAAGCACACTCTTTAAGTACACTTAAGTAGCCTTACATTTTCTGCAAATACACTTATTTTTGCCATTAGATAGAGTGAGTTATAAATATGGCTGTATGTTAAACAGTGATTTTGGATCCTTTAGGAATTCTTCAAATAGGTCATTTTGTGTTTTTCCATCCTTTTCCGACTTCTCTTTATTTAGCCTTTTTAACTTTTTCTCCGCCCAGCTGAAAGGACCAGCTCTTATTTTCCCTTTGGTCTTAGGCTTCTCTTGACCTTTTAAACATTGTTGGTTCTCTTTCTTAGGATCATGGTTGTAGTCTACGCAGAACAGCCTCGTCAGTCGCTCATCCAGTTCCTTAGCTTTTCGTAACGCTTCAGCTTTGGAGTCTCCACATGTCTTTTTCCCAGAGTCACTCGACTGCTCCAGAACCTTAGGATGGACCTTCTCAAACTTTCCTTTCTGCTTCACCACAGCATCCAGCGTCTGCTCATGATCAGCCTTCTCAATCTCTCTGAAAGGTATCTGTGTCTCTGTGTGCTCCACAAACTCATCATCTCCAGATTCAATGTCCATTAGGACGAGTAATGAAGCGGCAGACTTTGGCTTCACCTCAACACATTTAGAAATTTGTCTTGCAGGAACCATCACGCGGTCCGTCGATTGTTCTTCCACTGAATGAGACAGAGATTCTGGAGTTGGTTCTGCCCATGATGGTCCTTCAGCTGGTGGAGCCAGATGTTGAGATGCTCTTTGAACCATCTTGGGTCCTTGAACAAAAGATCCAGCAGGTTTTGGAGCAAAATGTCTAGAGGTTCTTTGAATCATCAATCGCTCAGCTACTGGTTGCAGTGGTGTACTCTTGATGGCTGGTGGAACCAGGTTTAGAGAGGCCCTTTGAACCATCTGTGGTTCCCCCTCTGGTGACTTAGAGGATGTAGACCTGGACATTGATCTTATTTGTTTTAGCGTTAGCTTCTGTGGAACCGCCCATGATTCTGTGGCTGGTTGAGCCTGGTGTCTAGATGTCTTTGGAACCATCTCAGGGTCCACCACAAAAGAACGACGCAGAGGTTTGGTCTCAGTAGCTTTTGGAGCAAAATGCCTGGAGACTTCGTGAACCATCAGTGGTTTATCAACTGATTGCAGTGGTCTGCTCTCAATGGCTTGTGGTTGTGGAGATGGGTATTGAGAAGCACTTTGAACTGGAAGTTCTGCCATTGATAAAGGAGGTTCTTCCACTGATGATTTTAGGAAGGAAGAGCCAGGCAGGTGTTTAACCTCAATGGCTGGTAAAGCTGCGTGTTGAGATACCCTCTGAACCAGCAATGGCTCTTCCCTTGATGATGGAGATCTGGTCACAGTGGCCAGTGGAGGCAGGTGTCGAGGGACCCTTTTAGCCACCAATGGTTCTTCCACTGATGACTTTATGAAGGGAGAACCAGCCAGGGTTTTGATCTCAGTGGCTGGTGGAGTTGGTTGTGGTTTGACCTCAATACGTAATGGAGTTGGGTCTTTGGTCTCCTCTTCCTTCATTGTTTTGTTTCTCTTCTCTTTATCCTCTCTGTTGGTCTCATGTTCACTTCCTGTTACCATAATCTTTCTTTTTTCTTCAGCCTGCCTGATTTCCTCATTCTCACTCCATCCCTTCATCATCATCTCATCCTTTTGACCTTCTTTCGTATTTTTCTTTATCTGGCCAATATTGCCAGCATCAAAGGGTCTACTCACCCCTTCCATTGGGGCCCATTCTGGTACTGTCCACCTCTGCACCTCCTTTTTTGTTCTCCTTTTGGGTATGCAGTGAACATAACATTGAATCCATTTAAACAGACTGCGAAACAGTGCCATTCTAAAACACTGCTGCAGAATACTGCCAATGTGCTGTGAAATGTCTACCAAGAGTCTCTTCGGAGCTGCAAAGCGAATGGTTGGGTTAAATATCCACAAAAGATCTGTTCTAGTGTATCTGACAACAATTGTACCAGATAGCAGTCAGAGCAGCAACTTAACAGCTTTCAGATTACTATGACATCATAATGCTGTAATGTGTGAAAATTCTACATTCCGCAGTTTCCAGTAAGTTCATTAGAGAAGCATCTGATGCACACTGGCAGCACTATATGGAGTTGCAAAATGACGGTTTCCCTTCCCAGTTCTTACATTCAAACAGCCGTTTCCTCTGCCTTTAGGATCATGAAGTCAGATCAAATCTTTCAGAGCAGCAGTGAAATGTCCATCCTATCATATTTCCAATGGTCAAATATGCTTAATTTCAAGTTTCAAAAACAGAGTTGTTTTTTTATGTGAAGTCAGGTCTCTTTTGCCATTATGTTATAATCTTACAGACAACAGCAGTTTAAAATCAATATGTGTTTAAATGTCAGTTGTCATCTTAAAAACCTTGTTGGGCCATGACAAATATTAAGCTAAACCCATTACAGCCTTCTCTGATTCAAATGCACAATAATATATATATATGGGTCAGTGACGTGCCGCACTTATTTGGACTTCCACAAGCAATAAATATTATATATTTATATAAAATAGGTTTAAATTTATATATACATTTTAATCTCACATCATTTGTCCTCCTCACTGTTCATTATTGTGTGAAAAATTCAAAAATAGGTAACTTTTAGACTATTAATGTGGTCAAATGTCATACGGTCAAACGGAATTCACTTTAAGTTATTTAAGACAATTGCATTTAAAATGATTAAAAATATTTAAAAATGATAACATTTTTCATTTGGCATATTTTTTCAAGTCTTAAGATAAGCATATTAAAGTATCAGTAAGATAGACCTTTAAGAAATGTCATTAGTATCTTAAACAAATTGTTCCGCAAAAACACATTTTCCCTATGTCATACGGTAAAACAAAGTTTGGAAGCCATTTTGGAACTGAATATTAATGACTTAAGTCATGTGACATGTGATGACATCACTCAGAGGACCCCTGAAGACCAGCCAAGTTGAATGTAAGTTTAAGATTTTGCTCCCAAATTTCAGGTAATTTCACCTTTTCCAAGTGTGTTACCATGTGTCGCAGATTTGGGTGTCATATGGTCAAACGTCAAAAAAGGGTTTAATACATTTAAAATTTGAAAAAATATTGATTTACAGGTGAAATATAAAGTTTAAAAGTCAAGGTAAAGTGTAATGGTGGAAGGAGGTGACCAAGCAACTGCCTTTTATAAATGACAAAGCATGAAACTGTCATAAGGGCACACAAAAAATGTCATACGGACAAACTATTTTACCGTATGACATGTTGTTATACCATATGACACAGAGCATTTAACTGATTTATTTAGTTATTTCTTAATTGTTTTATCACATATATAGTTTGTACAACTACTATGAATTAATATTAACATATATAATATATTTCTGCCTATTTCAAGCATTTTTTCACATTATTACAGATGCCTCTTTCTAGTAAGGAGAGGTGTGCAAGTTTCCATGCAAAGCAAAGGGCAGATCCCGCAGCTAGAGAGGAGAACCTAGCTAAGAGGAGGGAAAGGTATAACTGTGAGAGTACATGATGTCAGTAATGTCAGGATGTGCCAGTTTTGTCAGTATAGGCAGTATCTTATCTATAGAACTGAGTTGAAGTCAGCATCACAATGTTTCTGGAAAGTGGCTTCATATATATAGATATATATGAAGGCGATGTTTGTTCATCAAGAATAACAGGTTTGTCTTAATTTGAAATGGTTTAGTAAAGTGATGAATTTTGTTGTAGCTGAAAGCCAAAAAAACTGATGAAAAAACATTTGATGAAAGATAATGTTACTATTTGTCTCCACAATGTTACTGTTATACGTTTTTCATGAAAAAGTGCTGAATCTTTTGATATGAGCTATTATTGTAAATTATATGAGATTAGGTTGTTCATAACCTTTTGATAGCAGACATGAATGTTACTGTTCTTTTTTAACTGATGTTAAAAACTGCATTTTTCACAAGTTATCTAACTGTTGTAAATTATATGAGATTTGGTTGTTCATAACCTTTTGATAACAGACATGAATTCTTTTTTAAATGAATGTTAAAAAACAGAATTTTTCACAAGTTATCTCACTGTTGTAAATCTGACTGATATTGTCATGTATTACATACAGTCATGCCCACAAATATTGGCACCCTTGGCAAATATGATCAAATAAGGCTGTGAAAATTCATCTGCATTGTTAATCTTTTTGATGTTTTATTTGAAAAATTCACAAAAATGTATCCTTTCATTGGATAATAAGAATTTAAAATGGGGGGAAATATCATTATGAAATAAATGTTTTTCTCTAATACACATTGGCCACAATTAAGGACACCCTTTTATTGAATTATTTTTTAAATCTCCATTTGCCAGTTTAACAGCTCAAAACTGTCTCCTATAATGCCTTATGAGGTTAGAGAACACCTGACAAGAGATCAGAGACCATTCCTTCATCCAGAATCACTCCAGACCCTTCAGATTCCCAGCTTCTCCTCTTCACTTCACTCCTCTTATTTTCTGTAGGGTTCAGGTCAGAGGACTGGAATGGCTATAGCAGAAACTTGGGTTTGAGCTCAGTGACACATTTCGGTGTTGTTTTTGAGGTTTGTGTTTGGATTATTGTACGGTTGAATGATCCAAACATGGCCCATTATAAGATTTCT